>NC_136386.1:100987122-101199622 GCF_965140285.1 Lepidochelys kempii | reverse complement strand
AATTCATGCTGTGCTACTTAATTGTAATTGGCCAGATGTGTCAGATGGTTTCTAGTCCATGACTGGATGAGTAGGCAAGCATTTCTAGCACAAATTTGCAAGTACTTCCCCAAGTGACTTCGCCTTCCATGAGTATTTGTGCCAGTGAATGTTTGCAGATAGCGAACATAAAAGGGATGCTAGCATGACAGATGCAAATTCATTAGAAGATTCAGGCAAATTTCCACTGAAATAGTTTTGCAGTATTTACTCAGCCCTGTAAATATGTTGAACAGCATCACCGTTTATACAATAGTACTGATCCTCGGGGACCCAGAATTAACTTTTTTCCACACTGACAATTGTCTGTGCACTCCTCTTCTTTGCTTCCTTTGTCATACCCAGTCTTTAATCCATGACAAGACTTTACTTCCCAGTTTACAAAGTTTTCTTAATACTCATTTTTGAAGCACTTTTGATGAGAAATTATATATATTTGCTGATGAGTACAGTCTTTTTCCCCTGTACCCTTTTTCTTCCTTCCTTTCTTTTCTTCTAGAGGGGTACATTCACGTTCTCTGATTCTAATGAATGTATTCTTAATTTCCTAATAAATAAATAAATTTGCCATAGAACATCAGAACTCCTGTAGAGAAGCATCCCACCTCTTGCAGTGGCCAATACCCAGTGCTTCAGCAGAAGACATCCCCTTGTCACTCTCATAATACCTATAGCCCGTTGTGTAATCCTCTACATATGGGAGGGGAACTGCCAATTCCTTCCGACCCTTGCAGGTGATCACTCTCGGCTAATTTTTCCTTAGTGGTTCGTCTACATTTATTTCTAGAGTGAAATCATGTGTATTATTCCGGACTAAGGGTCATATACTGCTTTAGATCAACACCCATTTGGAAATATGGCATTTGTGTGTATGAAGTGGGCATAGAATATGGCCCTAAATCTAAAATCCTTTGCTTTTGTATGCTTGAGAATGAGCTGTTGTAAGAAACAATTGTTTATGGGGTCAAGCAATTCTTCCATCAAACCATGTCCTGAGGTAAATTCCTAAGAATAATTGTTTGTTTCTGTGGCTGTGCACTTTGCCTCAAATGTGCATATAAAGGTTAGTTTACCAGCCCACACTTTTCATGTTTTATCTAAAATTGAGTTTCTAGTGAATTCTGCCAGTCTGATTAGCAAACCTGAAACTGACAATGACTGGTGTGTTCTAGGAAAAAAATGAAGTAACAGCCATTTAAAATGAAGGGGAAATAATTCAAAAGTTTAAGGATTATACCTTATTCATACTGTGATCTCTCAGCAAAAATGTCTCAGGGATGTGTGTTTATCTTGGTCTGGGCCCACTTTAGCAGATTTTACCCTTTGGCTTCACCTCAAGCAAAACAATATCAAGTGAGCCAAAAGTGATGATAAACACACACACACACAGCTCTGAAGTTAATACTTCCTAAGCAGAGAAAAGGTTTTACTAGCAAAATACTTGGAGTTAGTCTCATTCCCAACAACTTGGAATGACAGATTTATTGTTAAATAAAACAAATTAATTGATTCAACAGTCTTAACTAGTTGCTAGAAATGAAAGGATTTTTCACATTTATCTGCCAAAAATAATGAATGAGAAGTATAAGCATGTTACAAAAACTGGGATTTCCCACAAAAACTAAATATAATGGCCTAATTTTGCCCTGGGCAGATACATTGGGGGCAATTTCCAGTGTCTTCTGAGGGAATTCCACAAGTACCTGAGAGAAGAATTTTGCCCAAGAGTATTAGATATTAGGTACTTATCTCTATTATCACTACGCTCTTTTGTGTGCACATGTACAGATTTGTATTAATTTAATAAATTGCTTACATTCTTCATAACATTTACCTCTTTATGTGAAAGGATTTTTGGCAACCCTAAAGAAAAGGGGGGAAATCATTTAAAGTAGGTATAAGAGAAGGTAATGTTTTGAAAAGCTTAGCTGAATTCTTTACATCCAGGAAAACGGGATATTTTTCCTCCCACACACATTTCCTGTAGTAAATGGACAGAATTTTTTGACCTCTGGAATTGGAAAAAAGGTATAGGGAACATTCTGATGAGGTAAAAGGAGGAGTAATTTAATTGTCTAACTCCTTCTGTGCTAGAGAATATCAGACAGATGGGGAGGATAAAACAAGGAGCTCAATAATTAATTTTCATGTTCCTCACTAGTGGGACCTCTTTAATCCCTGTTCCTGTGATTATAGAGAAAGGTTGGATTCTGACGTTTCACTCATTAGCTATGTGTTGTACGAAAATACCTGTATTTTCAAAAGGGATAGTGACAAGAATGAAAAATTTCAGCTATTAAAAATATCCTGGTGTCAGGGACTTTTGTGAAAGAACAAAAACACACTGATTCCCTCAGATAAATAATGAAACAGATGGTTGTTGAGAGGTTAAAGGTCAAACCTTCCCTGTTGACTAAAACACAAGGTTGACTTAAAAGATTTTCAGAAGTTATTTAAGATGCAGTACATTAGGCTGTGTCTGCTGCCTTTTAATGAAATGGTCTTCCTTAAAAATATCATAAGTAGGCTGTATTCAAATTACTCATATTAAGGGGACTGACACCCTTTCTAACACTAAACTGTGCTTCTGCAAACTGCATATATAATACAGAATATTGGTGAATAATTAAATGATCTTGTCCAGGGATATGGGTTATCCACAGGGCTAAATATTAAGATTTAATTGATTTACTGAATTAACTGTTTGCTTTTTGCTTAAATTGGCGGGTGATGAAGTCATCACTGTGAGCTTCATTGCCTGAAAAAATTATCAATAATGCAATTTATAAAAAGGAAAAAAAACAAACAAACCCTTTATTTTAATGTTAAGTTTCTGAATTCATTAGTAGACTCATATCAAAGGACAGGAGGGCATTTTTTTAAAGCTGAGTAAAGACTAACTAAAGAGGCAGATGTTCTATATTATGTGATTCAACACAATTTTAGCACAAATTGTGCAAACACTCAAAACCACAAACATGTCAAGGTAATTTTTATAAATCCCTATTGTGATCTAATTTCTTATTAAAGAGAATAAACGCAGGCTGGCATTACAATTAATCAGTTCTTTGCACTGTAGAGCAATTGCTGAAATTCATTTAATGATTTTTACTAAAAATTGAATAGGGTTAAATTTCTTAAACTACTTTAAACAACCTTTGAGTAAAGATCTAAGTTTATACCAAATGTAATTTAAAGCTTGACAATATTTTAAATATATAAATTATATGTATATAAATATATAAATCAGTTAAAATTCATGGACTAAACTGCTCAAGACTATCATGTGACTTTTAAGCCCCAGCCTGTGCTGGAGGGTTGTGCAGGGGTTCTGCACCAGTGATGACACTGTGTCTAAGACAGAATGTGCTCAGGAATGCCAGGTGAGTGTACGCTGCAGTTTTTACAGCTGCATCATTTAACAGGGTGCAGTGTGCTCTCCACAAAACAGTGTGGTTTTCCCTGCCCATCGCTGACTTCTTTGTGGACTTGAGCACCACAAGTAGCAGCTGACTCTCAGTTCTTGCTTGCAAAAGACCATGAGGTCCTTGGGTATCATGACAGTTCCCTCCTCAGACGTGCCCCAAGGGTCACACATCCAAAAGGAACAAAGAGGAGAAAAGGCCATGTTCCTTTCGGTGCCCAGCACTTGCTAATGACATGGGCTAAGCAAACTGAAGGTGCAGGTTATACTATCATAAAGGATCATGCAACCTGCACATTGAGAAGCATGAAAAGGGATTGGGCCTCTCTGTGTTACAATCCTTTCTTGAGCTATTTCTGGGTGGTGTAGACTTGTAACATTCCATACTTAGGGCAGTACCTAATGGTTCAATCTAACCCCGGGAGTTCAAATGGCAGGACTGTGGTTGAGATGCAAAGGGAAAGCACCTTGTACCCTCTCCCCTATATACCTGCATAGAGACAGCAACAATGTGACCCGCAGAGATTTGACCCATGGTTTTACGAACAGCTGAAATTGCCATTTTGTGGTAATTTATAGCAAAGCACTGTGTGTGTGTGTGTGTGTGTGTGTGTGTGTGTGTGTGTGTGTGTGTGTGTGAGTGCACACATATACCAATACAGAAGTAGGCTCAATTATATACATGATCTCATTTTCAGGGCCGTTCTGTTATTGCCACCAGCAATATTATAAATGATCATACTTACAGCAGCAGTCACATGAGTGCAATAAGTAAGACAAATAAAATTCACTTGCATTGTAATTTAAAAATGAAAGTTCATTTTCCTTTAAAGGAATAAAGAAAACAGCCATTCTGCACTGTGTGTATATGGGGAAAGGGAATTCTATGATTTTGCAAAAGGAAAAGACAAGAGATATAGCTTCATAATTTGACCTAATTTTTTCCAAATAGAAAATGACTTGTTACAACATCCCAGAGAGAATATGAATTAGCCCAGGTCAATAGTAGGTCAAACAGATAGGGTGCTAAAATCCCTTTACTACTTTGTAGTATCTTATGCTAATTCAGTTCCCTTCTCTGTGATAAACAAAGCCAGTTGAACATAGATAGCATCGCACAGAGATAGGTCCCAAAGCTACAATTTAATACAAATCTAGTAATTCCACTGAACAACATATCCAGTTCATTTAGAAGTGACAAATACTAAAGAAGGTCCAGGATTGAAATGCCTGCCCCACTCAGCAGATATCTTTAAAATATAAGTATTACAGCAAAATTCCATTTGGCATATACACCTAATAGGTGTGTGAGATAGAAATTCTAACTGCCCTTTAAAATGTCTCTCTAATACAAAACACAAAATCCTAGATCCTTATATACTATATTATGACTGTTTAAAACACACAACAATTGGGACTGTGCAAAAGATATCCTTTTTAAGTGGCATCTTCTCATGTGCAAAAACAGGTAATTAATGACTTTAATAAGAATTATAAATTTGTTCAAGGCAGAACCTTTCACAATATTTAACTAATTCCCAAAGACAAACAACAGTCTTTTTCATCTTGAAGGATCCTGAAATGCATTACAGCCATATTCACAGAGTGCATGACTGAAACGCAGCCAGCCCTGGGGGCGGAGGGCAACCTCCATCAGCCAGACAACAGTGAGGAGCATGGCCAGGGACATCAGGGCAAAACCCTACTCTTACAGAAGGTGCCAGAGTATCTCTAATTTCTTCACAGATATAACAACCCTCAGAGGTTCAAATTCTTGTGTGCCACCACTCTGTAATGACTTCTTCCCCAGACTGTCAGTGAATGAATCCTGGACCTTCAGTACCAAAACACTGGCCTCTACCACTTGAGCTAGTGGACTAACTGGGTAGCAATAGTAAGCTCTTATCTTTTATGTGGACTGGCCACTAGAAGGGGACCCAATATACTCTCCCATCAGGGACAGCTCCTCCCAAACATCTGAGATCCATGGGAGTTTGTTTGAAGCCAATGAGGAATCTGAAGACCACACTTTTCTACAACTTCTTCACAACAGTTTGTTAGCAAGGATAGACTCTGGGATCTTCAGTACCAAAATGCAGGCCTCTACCACTTGAGCTAAAGGAGTTAACTCTTGGTAGGTATCAGGGAAAGCAGCTCTTCCTGTGGACTCTAAAAGTAACACTACAGCTGTGTGGAACTCACTGGCTTTAGTTTACCTGAAGTTCAGCAAACCATATCTGTGGTTCCAGTCCACAAGTTCTTGCACATCTACAGTTTTGCTTTGGGTTTCAGATTTACATGTTCTTGAAGCTCCAGGTAGGTATTGCCAATTCACCAACCATCCCACTGCTGCCAGGGGAGGAGGCTAGCATCATTCTTAAATGGATATGTTGCTGAAAACTGAGCTCCTTGGAGTTTGGTTGAAGCCAGATATGGGAGTGAGGAAGTAGCTCCAGAACAAGGGCAGATAAAAAGCCCTGAAAAACCAAACAAGGGCAGATAAAAAGCCCTGAAAAACCACTCAAGTAATCTTCTGAACTTTAAAGATTTTAAATTCCTGTGTGAATGAGGCTGCGGTATGAGGCTCTGTGATAGGATGAGCATACCCACCACATGACTGGGGAGGGAAAGGTTTAAAGCTCTCCAGTGAGAGAACAGATTCTCCCCCATGAGCTGCCAGACCTGGAGGACAGATCCTTCAGCTGGCTCATTCAGAGAGTGGAAGTTGACCAAACAGAAGGCTTCTGTTTGGGAGGAGCTGTGCTTCTTCTGCTGACCAGGGAGGACTTTGAACCTGCTGTCCTGAAGCCAAATGGACACACATTGTTTTTGCTAGTGTCCTGAAAACTGTGATATTTAGTGATGTTATTTTGCTAAGAGGGAATACACTGGCCTTTTCTGGCCAAATAGGCAAGCCAGAGCTATTTTTGGATTTTTTGGGAGGAGGAGTTTGAGACACAAGCAGGGAGAAGGATAGGCAGAGATGTTTTGGTTTTGTTTTTTGCTGGTGATGGGTTTTGGCCTTGCAGATTGGGATCCCGTTATTATTTCCCTCTAGGAAGAGGAAAGAAAGCTGTTTATTTTGACTCTTCTAAAGAAGGAAATGGGCTGACTAGGAGGGGAGTCCTGAGAAGGATTTCCCTGTATGAAGAAGAAAATACTTATTATGAGCAGTCCATTTAGTACGTAAGTGACTACTTACTCCCAGATGAGTCTCAGTGACCCTTCTACAGGAACCCTCTGCAAAATATAGAGCCTGGCTTGTCCCTCAGACCTGCAATTGCAATCCTGTGAATCAACATCAAATCAGTCATGTCAGTTGCAATGATATTTTTAAATGATTGCATCACTTAGATAAAGATCCATTTTAAGAGTGGCAACATCAATTAGTTTTATGATGTCAGGATTATGGCATGATTAGTAGCAATAGAAGACGTTCTTGCTTAAGGTTTTTCTTGGCATAAGTAAAAAGATTAGAAACCTATTTTAACTTTGATGTTGACAATGAAAACTAACCTCATTCAGATTTTAGATTAATTAAGTCAGATGCATGTTCATGTTCAGCCTTTCAGAAGGCAGCAGGTTTCAGGTAAAGAGTATTTACCTCCTTTTTTGGGGGCCCGGCTTCTATACAGGACCTGAACACCTTACAAATGTATTAAAGTTAAGAAGATTTCTGTATTGCATGCTCTCCTTCACTCTCTAGTTCCATTCCATAGGAAGGTTATTGTGTTTGTTTGCTTTGTTTTATTTGTTTGTTGGTGTTATTTAGGTGGGATTTCCAAAGGAAGACTAGATTGAAGAAATGGTTTTATATTTCTTTTAGCAGGTCCTGAGATTTGTAGTCATTCTGATCTCTTCCAGAAGGAAGTCCCACAGTTATGGGTCAGTTACATAGAAAATTCTGTCTGCTGTGCTCAAAAGGACAGGATCACCCAGGGAGTGACAGTTCCCCAGGTAATTTGGGTCAGTGCCATGGTGAACTTTGAAGATAAGGACCAACACCCTTGAACACCTGGTATTCAATAAACAACCAAAGAAGGAAGCCTGGCAGTAGGGTGATGTGCACTTGGTGTCTTGTGTTGCTTCATAAGCAGGTTGCTGTATCGGAACCAACTGAGGCTTGGTTCCTTGATAAAGGAAAGATTAATGGGTTTATCCTTAGATACAATCCATTGCAGTATTGAAGCCTGGAGGTAATGTGACCATCACCAAATCTGAATTGGAGTGCAGTTGGAAAGAGACATTTTTAGCTATCCTAGCTATTTGGCTATCTAGAAGCCATGAGGAGCCTAGGTGAGCTCTGATATTGTGGACCATCTTAATAATTAGAGGGGAAAATGCCTTCAGTGGAAGATGACGTTATGGAGCATTCCATATGCTGACGTTCTTTCAGCATCTCCTTCTCCTTCTCCATCTCCTGAGACTCAAACCATATTTAACTAAGTTCTGACAATATACATTTTTAGCACTAAACTCTTGCTGAGACTTTTGCTGTTGTGTATGAGAGGTGTTCCATATTCTTTAGAACTTGTTACTGCTATACAAACTCTTGCTAGTTTCAGTGGCTGGGTAGCAGAAGTAGAGCTGAATCTCGAGCATAACCATGGGAATTGCTTAATGATATTGACATACAGTATAAACTCCAGAAAATTAAACAATTTTCAAATAAAAACAAACACCTTTTTCCCTTCTTATTCACCTTGGGTTAAAAAAATGTGACTTTGCAGTTAATGAAGCTTGTGTTTAGGTTGTAGTGCAATAAAAATGAAATCACTGCAGTTCTGGCCAATGTGAGTAACTTGAAAAATTGTATCCACCAAATCAGATTCTCACTCTCTTCTTTGTGCTGAGGATATGTACCAAGTCCAACTTTAGAATCTTCTGCAGTAAGTTATAACTGCTACATAAAATAGCCCTTTTCCAATGCACTGATTTTTTCTGGTGTATGTTACAGTATATATATCCACAGTAAGTTCATCATGTTTTGTTTAACCAAGAAGCTCCATTGAGCATACACATTTCAGATAAAAAGAAAAAATATGGGTGTACAATATTTCATTGCTTTTCCAAGTTTTTCTCTTTCTCCTCTCACTAATGACTTGGCCCATTTTCTGCCCTCTGATGCAATTCCTGTTTATTTCAGCAAGCTTTAAAAGAATTGAGTGCATGTTTCTGAGGGCAGATTGTGGCCCACATTGTACTTATCTCTGAACTCTGGGGAAAAAATTATTTTGTTCTCCACTCCAACACATACCTCCCCCTTAAAAAAACAAACTAATCACCTTAAAGTACAAAATTGCTTACACTTTTAAGTTTTAAATGTCTTCCTTATCATTCCCACAGAAGCAATGTTGCCAGTCTCTCAGCCAAATGCATAGCACACTGAAGTGGCTCCCGATTATGTTGGAAAATCAAATAGAAAACTCATGCCATTGAAAGAGTGGTTTCAAAGAAGACATGAGTTTTTCTTCAGGTTTAATTCTTCCAGACACAATATTACAACATACTGCTAGGTCAAGCCCTGCATAATATCTCTATGAAAGGAGCTAGAAGTACCCAATATTTAGAGATACTGAAACATTTCAAAATTGGTTTGGGCCATCTTTATGTGAGATGTGCTTTGTCCTGGTAATTTTGTCAAAGAAATGGCAACAAAAATTGCAGGAGGTTGGTACAAAGCATTCATTTAAACCTGAAATGCTGGCTGTTCTTGAAAAACAAGCCTTTTTGGATTTCCTAGCTTGATACATAAGACTTTAACGAGTCACATCTGGTTCTTCTTCATGTCATGTTACATTATGAATCTTTATGGGCAATTAACTGGTTGGGTATGAAAACACCCACAGTAGTAATGGGTCAATGGGCACATCCAGTTTCAAAATTCAGCTCAATTGTTAAGCCTGTCTCCAAAGGAAAAACATACTATACATTCTGATGATTTTGATGAGGCAGTGTAGGGCATGCAGTAAACTGAAAACTTTCTCTGACACTTTAGGATTAATTTCTGGGAATTAGTGGCTGGTGTTTTCTTCCTTTCCCATCTTGTACTTTAAGGAAAACTCAACAACAAAACAAAGGCTTCCATGCAATTCAATTATAGTGGTCACAAAAAAAATTCTTTGAAATGATCAGCTCACGAGAGTCCCTGTTTATTGCAGATCTTTGTTTAGTGGGTTTAACCCTACAACTTCTATTGACTTTAATGGGAGTCACCCAGTCAAAATCCCTCCCCCCACTATGAAAATGTCAGGGTGGGAGTCACTGTACAGGATTGTTTCATTTTTTATTTGATGTGTTTATAGGTGCTGGAACTAGGTGTACTGGGGTACTGTCACACCCACTGGCTTGAAGTAGTAATAACAACCCAAATTCATGGTTTCTGCCTTCAGCACCCCCACTCTAAAATTGTTCCAGAACCATTGGAAGTGTTGCCCTTTAGCATTATCTGTGGTGGTTGATTCTGCTTGGTCATTTTCCACAGTAAATTCTGAGTCTCAAGATGGACAGTTTGCTCCTGCACTGAGTCAGTGACCTATGTGATGTACAAAACGTGCCAGGCTCTTAGTACATCTGGGACAGCTGAAAGAGCGGTGCAGTCACACTTATCTTGGCTACCTTCTGAGTTTTACCATCAGGCTATTGCCATACTCTACCCTGTAAGAGAAGGCAGTGTCTGCAGCTGTATATGGTACACAAACCTTCCATCTGCTGGGGAATCTGCAGTGATCCAGTGCTGCCCTAAAAGAAGACAAAACTCACTAGGAAGGAGGAATGGCCAGGGTATCCAGGGGTATGCTGAATTAGTGCACACCCTCACCAGCCTTTACTGGCAGGGCTTCTACACAGTCCATGTAGGAGTTTTAAGTTACTGTAGGAGGGTGGCAGTAGTGACATCACCTGCCTTCTTTTAGGATGAATCTCAGGAGGCAGGCCCCAGTCAGGGCACAAGGAGTGCAATTTGCACCTTCCCTGTGTCAGCAATTATACAGCCCTATCAGTCTAATCTAAGTACAGTAGTTATGCAGCAGCAGAAACAAGAATTCATTTGAAAAAAAGCAGAATCCAAGAGCAAAAATCTGAAACAAAATTCACCATTGAACAACACCTTAGTTAGATGAAAGCACAGTATTTTATTGTACAGTAATTATCTATAGCCACTATTAGCCATTTGATTCCTAACCAGGCTCTCTGGAGATGTAACATAGGGGTACATATAGAGAAGAATAGTCTCTATGTAAACCTATCTGTGGCTGCCAATTCAGTCCCTTGTCTTCTCAGTTACCCCCAATATGGTGTCTTGTGCTTCCTTTTCTGTAACCTCCTGTCTCATGTCCATACCATAGAAGCCTGGAAAAAATAAGCTTCAGGTTCTAATTCTGTTGTGGAGTCTCCATATTGTCTGTTTCCTGTCTAACCAGTATAGTGTTGTCTGTTTCAGAAACTATGGACCTGATTTTCTTCTCAAGGCAGTTTTACACTATAACCGCAATGGGGGAATTAGGCCCTTTATTTAAAAAAATAAAATTAAAATAAAAGTGTTTAAGAGACAGAGGACACTAGTTTCTAGTGCTCACAGATTCCATGCATAGCTCTCCACCCCACTTGTTTAAACTGGACCCCGCTGTGCAAAGGGACAAGGTTTTGTTAAACAAAACATCTGAAATCAGATCAGGTCTGAAATGTCTGCTTAAACAGTTTTTAGTTTTTCGATGAATTTTTAATTTTAGAGGACACCTTTGACTGTAAGTGACAGTGGAGCAGATCATTTGTGTAATTACAGCAACAATCATTGAGGAAAGAGAGAATATCTCCAAAGCATATAAAACATTAAATGGATTTGATAGTGTCTGAACCTTGTAACCAGAGCTGCAGGAACCTCATGGCTTAGTGAGACTATAAACCAAGTAACTTCTTGGCTAAGCCACTAAAAAGGCATGAGATCACTTTTTTTTCTTCTCTTCAGGTGAAGTATGCAATTAATAAAGTGAAAAGTGAACTTTTAACGACTTGGAAAAGGTTTAGCCTTCCTACTAAAAGGAGAAACTATGCATGTGTTGGACAAAAGCAGGTGGAAGTGGTTGCAGAGGGGACATTTAGCACTTTAAACATTCCATACGATGGATTTCAAGTGGGCTGCTTTCCATTATGTACATGCTGAATTCTAGCCAGCATGCAATATGCACTATAGGCTAGTTTGAAAAAAAAAAACCCTATGCTCTTTTCTTCATGATGCAAAAGCAAACCAATATTATACCTTACATTTCACAGTGGTATTTTTAACACACCCAGCCATTCTTTTGTAGAATAAATTACTGACATTAAAGTGACAAACCCTTCATAACACCCTCATTGTATAATAAAATGTTTTAAGATAATTCATTCTAGAAAATGTATGCACACATATAAGATACTGTCAAAAATATAAAGGGAAGGGTGACAACCTTCCTGTATACAGTACTATAAAATCCCTCCTGACCAGAGGCACAATATCCTTTTACCTGTAAAGGGTTAAGAAGCTCAGGTAACCTGGCCAAAAGAACCAATAAGGGGACAAAATACTTTCAAATTTGGGGGAGTGGAGGTGATGGGAAAGGCTTTTGTCTGTCTGTTCTGTGTGCTTGCCGGAGAGAGATCAAGAAAGCAAGCAATCCAACTCCATTAGAATTAGTAAGTACTAGCAAGGAAATGTGTTAGTTTACTTTTGTTTTGGCTTGTGATTTTCTCTGTGCTGAGAGGAAGGTGTATTCCTGGTTTTCTTTTTGTAACTTTAAAGTTTTGGCCCAGAGGGAAATCCTCCATGTTTTAAATCTGATTGCCCTGTGAGATTAGCTTCCCTTCTAATTTTACAGAGGTGCTTCTTTCACCTTTTTTCCTTTCTAATAAAGTTCTGAATCATAGAATATCAGGGTTGGAAGGGACCTCACGAGGTCATCTAGTCCAACCACCTGCTCAAAGCAGGACCAATCCCCAATTTTTGCCCCAGTTCCCTAAATGGCCCCCTCAAGGATTGAACTCACAAACCTGGGTTTAGCAAGCCAATGCTCAAACCACTGAGCTATCCCTCCCCCCTCTGTTTCTTTTAAGAGCCTGACTGATTTCTCTATGGTCTTAAGATCCAGGGGTTTAGGTCTATGATCACTTTGTAACCAATTGGTTAGGATATTATTCTCAAGTCTCCCCAGGAAAGGGGGTGTAAGGATTGGGGGGATATTTGGGGAGGAATAGGAACTCCAAGTGGTCCTTTCCCTGATTCTTTGTTAAATCACTTGGTGGTGGCAGCGTACTCTCCAAGGGCAAAGAGTTTGTGCCTTGGGGAAGTTTTACCTTAAGCTGGTAGAAATAAGCTTAGGGGGTCTTTCATGTGGGTCCCCACATCTGTACCCTAGAGTTCAGAGTGGGGAGGGAACCCTGACAGATATGTTTTAGTATTTCTTAGTATGAGTGCACAAAGAAATCTACATAACAGCAGAAATAAAGGTTTAGGAGTTTACAAAGAAACATTAAACCAGTATATTGTTGCTAAATGATATCTCTAGTATAAACAAACATTTAGGATTTTTGGTTGCAACAGAGTATGTGTAAATATAGGAAATGAGAAAATAATCTTGGGCATAATAATTTGTGCGCATTTAAGAACTTGATAATATTCCTAAAAGTCTGTTTTGGAAAATAGTTTTCCATTTATCAGCTATTTAAAAAAGCTAAAACAAATGTGATTTTTTATTGTTTTTGTTGCTTATGTGAAAATCACAGCTAATTAGGCTTAGTTAAGTAAAGCCTATCCTTTGAAAATTAGAGACAAGTTCCTTTTTCCCCTGAAGAATTGTCTGTTTTTCCATTGTTAATATTAATATCCTGCAGCCTCTTAACTGTGAGTCAGTGTCATTGGAGACAGCCTTGTAACAAACAACTCAGATCACTAAAATAATGACTTTTAGAGATTTTTCTTTTCTTTTTCTTTTTTTTCCAATAGGCTGAAATAAGTAGTGGTGAGTGCAGCTGCATATTCTTAACTCTAAATTCAGATTGAGGCTGAAAGGCTTTGAAATTGTAATTTGTACCTTTCCCAGCATATCTTGTGTGCAAGTCGAGCTTCAGATACCAGAGCAAATGATGCAATTTCACCAGGTTCTGGTGTGAATTACAGGAGTTCTAATTTGGGTGAGCAGCTGGGGTGTGAAGTTTTTCAAGGAGGTGAGATCCTCCCCTGGTGATCCCATTGAATTCCCAGGGGAGAAGGGGCTTTCTGTATGCAGTGAGCTTCAGAGGCGTAGCAATTCATTAATGACTGTGCTCAGTTCTGAAGGAGGGTTGCTATTCTCTAACTACTCTGTGCTAACTTCATGGCGAGATCCACTCTCACAACTGCTCAATCTCAGACTCCTCCCTTTTGATGTTCCTGCTTGATCATTGTTCTTTTGTAGTAGATGGAGCTGACAAGTAAAACTTTTGCAGGAGGAGTCCCTAGTATCCCACTTTTGATTTTGTTTATGTACAAAATATTTGTAATCTATTTTTCTTCACTCTATTTATTTAAAATTTATCACATAGATCCTTCCATAAAAATATCTAAGCACCAGATAATAGCTTTTAAATCATGCAGGATTAAATTAAAAAAAAAACCCTCATTTTGTACCTGCTGTTTTGCAAGCATAATCAGTTGTGAGCAGAAATGATTAATTATCTGATGTAAAAGTGCAAAGGATAGTGGTGCTTTCAAATCAGGTAGTTTCACTTCTAAAGGTTGATTGTGGGTACAAAGTTACTGGCATAAAATTAGAGTGCAGGATAAAGGCCCTTTTGAAAGTTGACCCACAGAATCTAAACAACTCAAAATATCCCCCTCTCTATAAAATACTCACCTGTTCTAAAATATCAAAAAGAACACATGCAAAAAAAACCCAATAAACAAATGTTCAAAATAAAGCCTGACTAACCAAAAAGGTTTCACTCTGAAGTGTGTGTTCTGATAGACAATGACAGGTAGAACGTCCCAAAGGTGTAGCCTTAAACTGAGAACTATATCCTTGACCCCCAAAAAGATGATCTCCCAGCACCAAGAGAAGAGGCACTCAATGGCCCTTATATGTCCTGACAGGATATAGGGAAGAAATTGGTCTCTTCTATAACTTTGAAGCTTGTCACTAGTTCCTGATCAAGCCCTTGACTGGCAGATGTTGGGTCTGGACCACAGGATATGGATCCCTTGATAATCGCCCTGTTCTGTTCATTCCCCTTGAAACATCTGGCATTGGCCACTGTTGGAAGACGGGACACTGGGCTAGATGGACCATTGGTCTGACCCGATATGTCCATTCTTATGTCCCTTGAATTTTCACCTGGAAGGAGAAATGTAGACAGAGAATGGAATACACATATTGTGCACATCGTGACTTGGTTAGAGGGTAGGATGGCTTGTTCTCTGTTACCTGGAGCTTCTGGAGGCTCATTGGATGGCAAGCCAGGTAAAGTGCACTGGAGTAATCCAGCCTTGGGGTGGCAATAATGAGCACAGATAACTATGGTGAATAATAATAAAAGGTCAATGCAGATAAATTCAAAACTTACGAAAGATATTAAGGACAGGGAGGAAGAGAGAGGTGGTGTATTAACATACACAAAAACATTGAATAAAGGGGACCTACCTATGGTTTGTAGAAAATATGGGTCCATTTCTGCAGCCCTTCTTGCATGTAGAAAAAATGCAGGTTTGAACATTAATTCTTATCACCATTTATATAATGCTAACACCCATATGAGAATTGGGTGTCTCACTATGCTAGGCACTGTACAAAAGCACAGGAAGACTCAGTACCTGCCCTGAAGAGCTTAATGTTTAATAATGAAAACATAGAAAAGGCAAACATGGCAAAGACAGAGAAACTTGTTGAGATAAATTGTTCAGTTGCTGAGCTGGTTAGATTTTCAAACAAGCGTCTTTGTGCTTTCTATCACACTGCACCTCACACTTGGGAGAAGGTCCCCCATAAACAGCCTCAATATCCTCCTTCAAATACCTTCTTAAAACTCTCCTTTTGCTGTGTTTCCTATAAAAACTTGACAATCTCAGCCTAAATCTGATTTTCTACTCAATATTCATGAGGTTGATTGGAAGCAAAGTTTCTGGGGTATATGGTAGATTCATTTCAGCATTAAGTCCTGTGTAAGTTACAATTACTGGAGGCTAGAAGCTCCAAGGTAATAGGGTTTATATACTGGGGAATCTTTAGCAAGATCACTGGTTCAATAATGGAGATTTTAACTTGGTTCCTTTGAGAGAGGGAAGACTCCTAGGGACTGAAGAGAAGCAAATACAACCTCCGTCTGTAAGACAAGGACTAGGAAAGAGAGCCAGGAAATAATACACCAGTATGTCTGGCCTTGGTGGTAAGCAAGATTCTAGAAACATTAATAAAGGATGAGGTCACAAAACATCTGGAGAAATAAACTAGCCAGTATGGTTTCATAAAGGGTAAATCCTGTTTGACAAATCAGGTGGAATTTTTTTAGGGAGGTAATGCAGAAAGCAGACATGGGTAACACACTGGACTAAATTAATTCTATTTGGATTCTAGTTACTGGTTTGGAATGGAGAAAGGATAGTTCAGTTAACTGAGGTGAGGGGTAGATAGCAATGATGTAAGGTTATGGAGTAGGGACAAGAAAGGCAATGAGTGAAGTACAATAAGGACTAAGGATTGATATTGAGGGCCAAATTGTATCTCTCTCTCTCTCTCTATGAATGACCTGGAGAAGGTTATCACTAGCATGGCCTCGCTGATTTAGGAGCCTGTCTCATTTTCAAAAGGGATTTAGGCTCCCAAGTGCCTACATCACATCAATTGTCAATGGGATTTTGGCTCAAGGCATTAAATCCCTTTTGAAAATGCAATTTAGGCTCCTAAATTCTAAGGTGTTGCAATGCTGGGAGCAGCGATGCCTAAATACATTTAAACATTTGGATCTAAAGAAACAAAGATCTTCCAGACAAGACTGGAGAATGAGTGGGACAAATGGTTCATGATTTTTTGCTGAGGCAAGTTTGCAACTCAAAATAGAAAGGATATATGCTAAACAGACACATTTTCCATAACCAAGAACAGCATAAACCCTCTCCCACAATGCACTATTATGCACTGTCAAAATAGTAGAGGTATAAAACGGATGTTGGAAGAAATAAGAAATTAGTCCAGCATATTGTAAAGTACTTATCAGACCACATTTAGGCAACTTACCCAAGTCAGGACACCATATCACTGAATTGACATCCTGGGGATTGAAAAGGGCCAGAGGACAGCAAAAAAGAATGATAAAAGTGCTCATGAACTTTCTGTGTGCAGAAAGGCTGAGAAACCTGGAATTCTATTCACTAGAGAGAAAAGCAGACTGTTTAAAAGATGATATAATTTGAAGTTTTCAAGATGCTGAAGTGGGATAGAGAGAGTAGATGTACTGTAGATAAACTCTTTAAACTAACACTAACTCCCAGAACGCATGAACATAAACTAAATATAAAGAAAACAGCAGGAGAAACAAGAATCAAGACACATTTTATTCAAGCAGAGAGGGAGGAATTGTTGAATTGCTGATACAGGGCAAAAGAGGCAGCTTGCCTCACCATTCAACCACATTGAAAAATAATTACAGGTATACTGAACAGAACATTGGACTTTTGTGGATTAATCCATATCACATACTATTAAATAGGAGGTATTAGGACATGTTGGTTGGCCGGGGAATTTTCCTATCTGCTGATTCTATAACCAGTACTGGTAGGTCAAGTAGTTGGTAGTGTCATTTGAATGAGGTGCACCAGAGGTAGGAGGAAAGGGCAAGAGTTCTATGTGAAGGAATTATCTTTGTTTAAAAGCTATATCCTTTGTTGCTTGACATATCCACATCATTCCCAGAGGCCATTTGTACTTTGTCTCCCAGCTGTGAAAAAGACAACAACACATTTGTTGTGTCAGGTGGGGGAAAAAATGGGGGGGGGGAAGCCCTTAACATTTTAATTAATATTTATGGAGGGATTTTCTTTAATTCCTATAATCACAATTTTCCTGGATTATATCACAAATAAATGTATCATGCATTTAGATTGCTACACATCAGGAGTGTGTAAAAGTATGCTCTTACAAGAATAGATGCAAATAGAGAAGGAAGGTGTGGGGTGAAAATTACATTCTAAAATGTGATTCACTGTGGAAGGTGAATGTGTGTGTATTAATAATAATTATCTTCCTGAGATCTTATTAATTTTAGGTTGATTCACACAAAAAAATCTTGCTTTGTGTATGATCCACAAATTAGTCTGTTTGGCAGATTGCTACTAGTGCACTAATTTGTGCAAAAACAACATTAGAAAAAGTGGAGGAAACATTTTTTTTCCTGTGATAGGAGCTGCATGCATGTTCTCTCACTCAGTGTGTACTGAACTTTATGCACAAAAATAGAAAAACCACTGTTCCTTCATGCTCAGTGACATTGTTGATGTGATGTGAGCCAGAACAGGCAGGCAGAACATTTTCCTATCTGCATTAAAGATCAGTTTTTCCATTCGATCCTATGAGCACCACATCAAACCACATTACATTTTTCTTAACATGATTCAGTATCACTTGTTACATACAGTGTTTGTCCAGCTTTTATTAGGATTTGTGCAAAAGATGTGCAAACTAGCGTGGCTTAAAATAAGAATCTACTTGAATCTTCGAACAAAACCTTAACCTAACCAAGAAAGGCGAACATTTCTCTAGGTCTGAAGTTGTTCAGATCGTTTTTATTTTTGTTTCCGTGGCACATGCCTCTACACTTCAGGTTTTAGTTAGAACTGGTCATTCCAAAACATTATAGGAAGTGTGTTCTCCTGTTACTTGACCACAAACTGGAAATACCAAAAAACTTGCTAGAAATTCTGTTCCCTGGAGATTTCTAGCCCAATTTACAAACCTGTGAAGTATGGATAGTTCAAGTGAGTTTCAAATATACATCTTAAGATGGAGGTTCATATCTTAAACAAATCTCTGAACATATGGATGGTTCTCCTGTCATTTTTAGCTTTAAAAAAAAAGGAATAATTGCTTACATATAGTTCTAAGAGCTCCAGGAGCTGTATTGTTTCAAGAATTACTTCAGTTTGGTTACCACGTACTGTACCATTTGTGGCTGACCCTCTAAGCAAGCACCTCATCATACCACATGCAGTGTTATGACCCTGCCTTACTGTGGTGGGGCAGTGCCCCACCCCCAGGCAAGATTTGGCTGAACCAGGCCTAAGAGGATGCGCAGACCTGCAGCCAATCAGAGAAGACCTAGCGAGAGCCAATCAGAGCAGAGAAAGAGTCAGCCAATCAGGGGCAGGCTAGGCTCTATATAAAAGTTGCTCAGGAGAGAAGCACGGAGTCTGTCCCAGACCTTCAAAGCAGAAGGTCTGTCTCCTGAATGAGGCTAGGCTAGGCTAGGCTAGGCTAGGCTAGGCTAGGCTAGGCTAGGCTAGGCTAGGCTAGGCTAGGCTAGGCTAGGCTAGGCTAGGCTAGGCTAGGGAGCAGAAGGGAACTCCAGTCCGGTACCTGCCAGGCTGCAGGCCCTGATAGAAGGGCCCACAAGGTGCAAAGGGGCCGAAGGGGAAGCAGCCCCAGGGAGCATAGGAGGACAAGGGGAGTGAAGGAAGGCAGGGAGGTTGCTGCCAGAGGGTCCCTGGGCCGGGACCCAGAGTGGAAGGTGGGCCTGCGTCCCCCCCTCCTCCCTTCCCCCTTGTATTACACCCAGCCATTAGAAGTGGCCACAGATGACTGCACCCGATGCCTGACAGAAGAGGTTAGACTTTGGGGGTTGTGGTTGGCCACTGCAGCTGGAGTGAAGTGGAAAGACTGCTGTTAACCCACCCCCAGGAAGGGAGTGAGACCAGAGTGGTGGCCCTGCTGGAGGGCAGGGTCCTGAAGTGGCTGCAGAGGACGTCGCCAAGCAGGGAGCAATTCGGGCCCGGATACCAACGGGGGCGGGGCAGATGATGAACGGGACACCACCGGCAGAGGGTGCCCTGCAGAAGGCAGCTAATTCCCAGACGCGGCAGCAGGAGGCGCTGCGGTGGTGAGTCGTCACCCCGTGACACTTACCTTGGAGGTGCCTTACTTCCTAAGCCATTTTAGAATGATTCCTTCATACGACCATTAGATCCGCTCAGCTTTATACAGACATGCAAACCTCAGGCATTTCATAACTTCACTGTGGCATGAAGCCATAATTCAGAAGATGGTGATGCCATTTTCCTTTTTTTAACCCATTCTTTTGCATTTTTCTGCAACTTTCATTTTTCCATACTGCACTCAGCCAATATTAGCTCATTAGAGCAAGAGGTCAGTTCCTTCCATGTAAGTGTCTGCAAACCTCAGCTTACCTCTTTGACATAGGTTTGTGAGAAAAGCTACAGTTCATGTGCATGATCAGGTTAGAATAATTTTATATGGCACCAATACATGACCAGTGTTTGGTATAAAGAGCATTTACTTTGATTAGATCTTCCTGTAAAGATTATGGCTGAAATCCTGGCCCCATGGAAGTCAATGGGATTTCACCCTATAGTTCTAGATTGGTGTTGGATGCCTTAGAGTTACTTACTGTACCTGCTTCCTAATTTTTTCAGTTACCTGTACATCTAGCTGAGCCTCTATGCAAGTGACTCATCATGTCACATGGATTGTTATGCCCTGCCATTCTAACTCCTAGAATGTGATGGAAATTGGTAAATATTTTTAATCTGTCATACTTTTATCTGTAAGCAGAGAAAGCATGCTGATTTGAATCATACTGACACTGAGATGTTCCCACTGCCTGAACTATTTCCAAACACAACAATACTTGTTTTATTTGTAAAAGCCCTTTTCTATTAATCTGAATTGATGTGTGAAGAAAAGCACTGTGAGTTCAATACAGACTGGTACCATGCACTTACTGTGAGCCACAGTGCAATGGAAAAGGAAACTTTCTGTGTATATGTGCACTGTATGTATTTCAAAACATGTCTCGCCACACTGTTCTTTGAGATGATCTTGCTTTCAAGAACAGTCTTTTAAGTCCTTGAAGAGAAACGTGAACTAACTAGAGTTAAAATCTGAGGATGGGTAAATGTTTCCGATAAAGTAAAATGTAATCTGCACATTTTTCAGAATTCAAACTGAATGGAATCTTTTGGCTTTGAAAAAGCCTAACTTTTTACGCTTTCACCCTTGGCATTAATCAGAAGCAAAAGCACCAAAACACCATCGGAACAGCTACTCTAGTTCTATTTCTCAATTTGCTGGAATTAGGAACTAGCCAATGTGAAAGCCTGTTTCTTATGAGACTTCAGGCTTACCTACTAGTCCAAAGAGGTCTGGTTGAGCTTGGGATAAGAAAAATATCCAAAGAGTTGAGATTCTATTAGCCCCACCAAACATTTGATCACTGTGGGGTTCACAGATCACAACCAAAAGCCCTTGGTTAAACAGCTAGACTTTGTCCATTTCCTGGTCTGAGCGCATTTGGGGCAGAATCCTGTTTCACTCACTTGTGCAAGTATCCCTTTTTTTGTCAATGGCAGGCATCTGTCAAGCATAATGAGCAGGATTTGGCCATTGAGGTGTTTAATTCTAAGTGCAGAATAAGAAGAGGTACTGTGATGAATATGTAAAATACAGTAGCAAAGTCATTTTCAGTCTCTCACTTTAGACACTGTAAAGCATACACAAAGTACTTACTAAAAGAAAAGGAGTACTTGTGGCACCTTAGAGACTAACCAATTTATTTGAGCATAAGCTTTGGTGAGCTACAGCTCACATACTTATAACATTCATGATTAATTCTTCAAAAAAAAACAATTCTTCAGAAAAAAATTGATAAAAAGGCAGACTACTACATCTTTTGTCCATTAGCAAATGCTTCAGATGGAAATAATCTTATTCTAGGGCAGGAGTATAGTGATCTCTCAGTACAGAGACAAACCTGTAGTTCTGACTGCAGCATAACTCCCATTCGTTTCAGTGGGCGTTTTCATTGAGCAAAAGGATTTCATTCTATATTACCAGCTAAGGAATCAACTCCCACTTTTAAAAGGTGTGTGTGTGTGTGTGTGTGTGCGGAGGAACTGGTCTCCAAACTTACTTAATAGGTTTATACACTGCTGCACAGGAAATCCAGCTTTAGGAATATTGCTGTCTTGGATGGCTGAAATAGGAGGTGGCCCGTAGAAGCACTGCATTCAGCCTCCTGGCTGGAGGCAGGCAAGGAGTGACTTCAACTGGGTTCATCTTTCTGGATCAAGGATGTGTCACCACTATCCAGATTAAAAAGCCTTCTGTTATCTCATGTACCAGGAGACACATTTGTTTTGTTCTTGCCCTGTGAAACTAGCTAAACAAGAGGAAACAAACACTGAATTCTATTTTAGTGACTGTATAACTAGGCTGGATTAGTTTGAAGAACATCAGACACTTCCAAACTCTCCAGTTCCTCCTGAAAGTTCAATCCACAAACGTCATACTTTCATTATGCAACCTGCATTGGTCCTACTCTAATGTTGCCATATAATTCCTGGAAGCAACACTTGATAGAAGCTTCTGTGAGCAATATACAAAACACTGTGTTCCCCTACCACCTCCACTTTGCAGCTGAAGAAAGTATTGGGGGTTGCAGTACGTACTGAATAGGATATTTCTGTTCTGGCTCATCTTTAATTTTAACTGAAACTGCCTGCCTTTCATCTGTTCAGGAAAAAGTTGTAGTTCTCATGTTTGTATTATTTTAATGTGCAAAGGGAATCTTTAAATAACTGATTTACATAACAAAGAAATGAAACCTTTCCTACTTATTCTTCCAAACCAGTTTGTATTTTGCTGGTGTGCCGTGCTTTAAAAAATGGGTGGGAGGGTGGTTGGAGGGGAAGCCTTTCTTGAATTTTGAATTCAGTATTATGTGAACCACTGATCCAATGCAAGCTGGGATCAGGATTAGTTTTGCATTTTCTCATGCTGTCTTTAGGGAATGTTGAAACTCTGCCTCTTGGAAGTTAGTGTTGGCACTAGTTCAGGAGTCACAGTGGGCTATGTCGGGGCCCTTGTAGGTTACATATTGGTAGGTTACATATTTAATACTTTAATAACTATTTCATCATCAAGCAGGTGTGTTTCCATTGGGGTCCCACAAGGATCTGGTCTTGGGCCTCGGCTATTTAGCATTTTTATCAATGACCTGGAAGAACACACAAAATTATCACTGATAAAGTTTGCTGATACAAAAATTGGGGGAGTGGCGAATAAGGAAGAGGGTAGGTCACTGGTTCAGAGCCATCTGGATTTCTTGGTTAACTGGCAAACATGCATTTTACCATAGCTAAATGTAAAAAATGTATACATCTAGAAACAAAGAATGTACGTCATACTTTCAGGATGGTGTTTCTATCGTCTGAAAAAGATTTGAAGGTCAGTACAACGCTTTGGCTAAAAGGGCTAATGCATAAACAAAGGAATCGCAAATAGGAGCGAAGAGGTTATTTTATTTCTGTATTTTGCACTGGTGTGACTGCTGCTGGAATATTGGGTCCAGTTCTGGTGCCCACAATTCAAAAGATGTTGACGAACTGGAAAGTGTTCAGAGAAGAGCCATGAGAATGATTAAAGGATTAGAAAACATGCCTTATAGTGATGACTCAAAGAGCTCAATCTATTTAGCTTAACAAAGCGAAGGTTAAAGGGTAATTTGATGACAGTCTATTAGCATCTACATGGGAAACAAATATTTAATAATGGTCTCTTCAATCTAGCAGACTGAAGTATAACATGATCCAATGACTGAACACTGAAGCAGGACAAATTCAGAGTGGAAATCAGGCATAAATTCTTAATGGTGAAGATGATTAACCACTGGAACAATTTATCAATAGTCGTGGTAGATTCTCCATCACTGACAATTTTTAAATTAAGATTGGATATTTTTTCTGAAAGACTTGCTTTAGGAATTATTTGGGGAAGTTCTTTAGCCTGTGTTATACAAGAGGTCAGACTAGATGATCACAGTGGTCCTTTCTGGCCCTGGACTCTATGAATCTATGAATTTTCAACAGGTTAGATATAAAGGCCAGACTGTGCCCTTGTGAAACACATAGGAGCCCAGATCCAGGAAGGTGTTTATGCATGTGCTCAACTTAATGCATGTGTGTTGATTTCACTGGGACTACTCTTGTGAGTAAGTATCTTGTTAGATCAGGGCCAAGGTGAGCAGGGGTGGCCTCATCTGTGGGGGACATATATTGGACTCTTTCAAAAAGTTTTTGCAGCAACCACACGTATCTTGTGCTTTGAGCAATCACAGTGGCTCCCAGAGCACAGGGATTTTGGAGTTCCTACTTGGATGGTTTGCCTGCAACATGGCTAATGGATGAAATTCCTGAATATTGAAATGAGAATATTAAAAAGACCTTTAAAGGATTTAAGTACATGAGTCCCATTGAATGTCAGTGGAATATGAACACCTTTCTCCCTTAGGCTGAGATTTTTAAAGGAGCCTTTGTGTTTAGTCAAACAGACCAAGATTATCAAAAGTGACTGAGATGCCCAATATGTGATAACTTAAAGGGACCTTATTTTCAGAGGGCATGTGCTGAAAGCTTTCTGAAAATTGGGCCCCTCTAAAATGTCTCAATTTGGGCATCCAAAAATCACTTGTCATTTTTGAAAATCATGGCCACAGGGATGGTTTTAGAAGCCACCTGTGTTGATTTTAAAAACAAAGGCTAAAGAAAACCTAGGAAACGTCCCATTAAGGATTTAATAATAATAATAATAATAATAAATACTCTGCATGTCTTTAGTGTCTTCCATCAGAGGGGGAGAGTGTGTCTCAAAGCATTTTACAAACATTAATGGGTTAAACTGCCTAACAGTGCTGTGAGATAAATTATATTCCCATTACCCATGGGCCAAACTGTGGATAAGGAGCGGTTAAGTGACTTGCCCAAGACCAAACAGGAAATTCAGAACAGAATCAGGAATTAAACACAGATCTCCTTACTTATAGTCCTGTGGTTTAGCCCAGATCATCCTTTCCATCTGTGAAGCACAACAGAAGGAAATAGTCACTGTCAAAGAAAAAAAGTTAGCTAACTAAAACTGAATTACAATAGTACCTCTATGGAAGTACATGTGACATTCACATGAATACCAAATGAATTCATTATGATCACTGCTATTTCCATGAATACCAAATGAACTTATAATGACTGGACTCTTAAAGAGTTACTATTTTACTGAAAAAATAATGCCAGAAATAATGGGAAAATTAACTTCACTACATTCTGAATAGGTCATAATTAGACAAAGTATCTGAACCCGATTCCAGTTATTTGTGATGTGTCCACTGACTTTTTGATACCATCTCACGTTTCTCGTAGTTTGGTAGGATCTGTTTCAAATGCTAAACAGTGGCTGATGAAGATGAAGAGTGCTGTAGCTGCTCAGTTGCTGCATCCAGATAAGTGTATATTTGACCTGGGAATAACTGCATGTCTCTTTACATTTTGGTCCTGTTGCCCCTCTGAGTGTAAAAATTCATGATCACCTGTATCCAAGGTACCTTCACATCTTATGCCTATGATATAAGGTCACACAACATATAGAGTTGAACGCTGTATTTTCAGATCATATATGTCCGCTTCCATCACAAACGGAACTTGTGAGGCATTTTAGCTAATAATGCACCATAGCTACTTTTAGCTGCTTCCTAAAGATGGAGCCAAACCCTCCAGTCTGAACAATTTCAAACTTTGAGAGAGTTCAGTACCAAATTCGGACTCTGATGTGCAGCTCACTTTTATTTCTTGCTTTTGAGGGGGAAAGTCTGGATTGACATTACTGTTCATTTAAGCCGATCTAGTTTTGCAGGTCTGAAGTATTGGCCACAGTTTATGGGATCTGTATGGATGTGTGCGATTTGAAATCAGAAAGGGTAAATTTACTTTGCTCATTGACCTTTAGTGTGTGTGTGTGTGTGTTTGTGTGGTGGGGGCAGGGGGGGAATAAGAAAGGTGAACTGCAGCAAGACTTTTCTTGCATTCTGGGGAGATTCTGAAATACCGATTACAAACCTGTAATGAGATCTTGGGAGGGAGTCCCTAAAATGAAAACCTTCTAGGTCAGGCAGGAGGGTAGCACTAATAATAATACCACGCACATATTCTTATTTAACTTTGCTTTTTATTGTGTGAAGCCTGCAGCTGAATTTTTTTTTTTTGGTGGGGTTTTTTTATCATGTAACACAGTCCCTAACTGAGACTCATGAAGCTCATAAGAGGCTTTTGACAAGATTCAGCTAGCCACAAAAGTCATTATCTCATTTTCATTTATTAACATGATATTTCCAAAGGATTAACAAGGGTTTCCCTTTTGTTGCTTGTGCTATGGCACTAGCCCTGGAGGAGCTGTTGCTTCTTTCCATCTCAAGTGACTTCCTACTCACATTAGATTACACTAATGTACATATTATAGGACTGACATTTATTATACTTCTTGAATTAAAATTCCCTATTTGAAAGTAGTTTTAATTGCTGGCAATAATAGGATGAATGGACTCAAGTGATGGGCTAAAATCAAAATAACTTCTGCTGGAACTGGGTGTGTAAAACCCGATACCCCAAAATGACATATATGCCTAGGTATGTGAAATAGCTGTGATATTTCTTCTTCTTGATATTAACACCATTGTAAGACAGAAATTCTGGGAAGTGCGGTTTTGTATCTGCAAATGATCTTTTTAGGAAACTGCAACACTTTTTCTGGACATAGAGATTTCACTGTGTGGGGGGGAAATGTTAGTGACCTCCACTATTTATTAGGACATGGATAATAAAATATTTGTGCAAACTTGTATTGTAAATAAGATGACTATTAACTAGCTGGTGATTATCAACAAGGGCTGTTCAGATTAGAAAAGAGATGACTAAGGGGGGATATGATAGAGGTCTACAAAATCATGAATGGTGTGGAGAAAGTGACTAGAAAAGGGTTTGCAAAAAGAAAAGGAGTACTAGTCACATCTTAGAGACTAACCAATTTATTTGAGCATAGGCTTTCGTGAGCTACAGCTCACTTCATCGGATGCATTCTGTGCTGTAGCTCACGAAAGCCTATGCTCAAATAAATTGGTTAGTCTCTAAGGTGCCACTAGTACTCCTTTTCTTTTTGCGAATACAGACTAACACGGCTGCTACTCTGAAGCCTGTTATTAGAAAAGGGTTATTCACTCTTTCCCACAATACAAAAATGAGGAACACCTGATTTAATTAATAGGCAACAGATTTAATTCAAACAAGAGAAAGTACTTTTTCACGCAACACACAATTAACCTGTGGAATTTGTTGCCATGGCATGTTGTGATAACTGCATTCAAAAAACAACTGGATAAGTTCATGGAGGATAGGTCCACTTATGATTATTAGTGAAGATGGTCTGGGATGCCACCCCATGCTGAGGATGACCCTAAATCTCTGACTACTGAAGGCCAGAAGGGGAAGACAGGGATGGGTCACTCCACCTTCCCCTTTCTGTACATGCCCCCCTGAACCTGTGATACTGACTACTGTCAGAGACAAGGTATTGGACTAGATGGACCACTAGTCGGACACAGTATGTCATGTTCTTAGCTCATTAGGGAAGAGGGCATTGTGCTCGGGGTGTGACAGATTTGCAAACAATAAAATAATACGAACCCCAAACCAGTATTAATTATTTTCTCAACCTCTTTCTTCAAGTCCTGCTTGCTGCTCACTAGTAATCCCAAACTACCCAAAAGGGGTAAACAGTGAGGTGGCAAAATTTGCAGATGCTACAAAACTACTCAAGATAGTTAAATCCCAGGCACACTGTGAAGAGCTACACAAGGATCTCTCAAAGCTGGGTGACTGGGCAACAAAATGGCAGATGAAATTCAATTTTGATAAATGCAAATTAATGCACATGGGATTATGCTTTCCAGATTATGCATATAAAATGATGGGGTCTAAATTAGCTGTTGCCACTCAAGAAAGATCTTGGAGTCATTGTGGATAGTTCTCTGAAAACATCCACTCAATGGCAGCAGCAGTCAAAAAAGCAAACAATGTTGGGCATCATTAAGAAAGGGGCAGATAATAAGACAGAAAATATCATATTGTCTCTGTATAAATCCTTGGTACGTCCACATCTGGAATAATGCAGGCAGATGTGGTTGTCCCATCTCAAAAAAGAGATATTGGAATTGGAAAAGGTTCAGAAAAGGGCAACAAAAATGATTGGGGGTAAGGAACGGCTTCAATATGAGCAGAGATTAATAAGACTGGGACTTTTCAACTTGGAAAAGAGACAGCTAAGGGGGGATATGATAGAGGTCTATAAAATCATGACTGGTGTGGAGAAAGTAAATAAGGAAGTGTTATCTACTCCTTCTCATAACACAAGAACTAGGAGTCACCAAATGAAATTAATAGGCAGCAGGTTTAAAAATCAAACAAAAGGAAGTATTTCTTCACAAAACCCATAGTCAACCTGTGGAACTCTTTGCCAGAGGATGTTGTGAAGGCCAAGACTATAACAGGGTTCAAAAAAGAACTAGTTAAATTCATGGAGGATAGGTCCATCAATGGTTATTAGCTAGAATGGGCAGGGATGGTATCCCTAGCCTCTGTTTGCCAGAAGCTGGGAATGGGAGACAGGGAATGAATCACTTGATGATTACCTTTTCTGTTCATTCCCTCTGGGTCACCTGGCATTGGCCACTGTCAGAGGACAGGATACTGGGCTAAATGGACCTTTGGTTTGACTCAGTATGGCCGTTCTCATGTTCTTACCCCAAACATCCCCAAATTCACGTTACAATAAACTCCTACAGTGAAACACCTTCAGACAGCATCTGCTGTTATCTGACACATTATTTAAATCCATGCTTCCTGTCTTGGTTTTACATTTTCCTTATAAGGACTGAAAATGCTCAGCGAGAAGCAAAATTCAACTTTCACATCACCTTTGTAAAAGATAAATTAAGCAATTAAGATCAATGTAATCCATTTTCATGCTAGCTTAATCAGTGCAATCCGGACAGGATTTGGAAGCAGGGATGTTGGATTGTACAAACAGCACCTACTCCCAGAGTTTTAAAAAAGCTAATGACATAACAGATATTTTCTGATTTTGTATGTGTGTGTAAAAGTATAGACTCTATATACAGGTTGCTTTGTTTTTAAGGGCACCCCAGCAGAAATGCACAGGAAGAAATGTCTGAGAGTGATTACAACTGGTATCTGCAGCAAAAATGTACAGTTACCTATTGACCAGATAGGAGTGTAGAAGCAGGTTTCAATCTCTATTGTCACTGGTCTCACAAGCCAAATGGGATCAAATCTATCCAGTACTTAGATAGGAAAAATCTACAAGATTGAGGGTTCTGCAGGAAGGAAGGCTATTGATTTAGTAGAGTTGCTGCCTGTGGGGTGAGGGGAAAAAAAACAAGGGTATGATCATTTGTGGTCTCTCAAAATCCCATGGCCTTGTGTGTGATAATGGGAGTGTTAACCCTGGCATCCCAGCCAGATTCCACTTGGGATAATCATCATATTCTTCTTAACTACACTTCACACTCTTCAGTAAAATACCCCCCTGAGCGCTGCAAGTTTCAGCTGTAAAGTGGCAGTGTGGACAGTGTGCTGGTAGCTATTCCTCTCGAGGAGGTGGGTGTTTTAGAGCCCTGGGGGAGCTCTCTCCTAGCACTATGCTAAGACTACACAAGCCACGTAAAGTGGCAGCGCTTTAACGTTGCCAGTGAAGACGTGTTTCAGTTGGCTACAGTACTCTTCCTTCCTACTTGTCCTATTTATAACAGCTGCCACACCCCAGCCCAAAGATGACTGCATTCCATTGCTCACATAGGAGTGGTTAGTTGCAACACAGGGAACAATGGTTATCCGTCATCATCAAACAAACTCAAAAGACATGATCTTAAAGCAGGAAGAATTACATCTTCCTCTTCCTACCTTATCTGTAAGGAAAAAGTAGTAGTGATACTTAATCCGTAAAGCTCCATTCTATATTTTATAAGATACATTATTATGGACAGAACATTTAACAGATTTTGTACAGATTGTCAAAAAAAATAAAAATAAAATAAAATAAATCAGCCCTATGTGGTACATTGTGGAATTTCTTCTGCCATCTGTATTCTAGAGTTCTGCACTAGGTTGTTTGTTGTTTTGGTTTGGTTTCAGGGGCTGGGGAGTTTATACCAATGTGTTGTCCTGGGAAACGGGGCCGTCCTGGTCAATCTTGAATAGCTGACAACAATAGCAGAAGCAGGCAAGCTGGTCAAATATTTGAATATACTATCTCAGGTAACTTGGTGTCATATCTTTAATAATTTCTAAGAACATTTTCAGATGGGCCTTTAAACAGGGAAAACATAAAACACTCTGCAATATTTAAAGATCAATTGTAACATGAAATGCACTCTCAGCTTTTCATTTTACATGTTTTTGTAATAAAAATCCAATTTTAATTAATAAAAATGGTGAACTTCATTACTGGGGTTTTTTTTAACTTGGACTGGTTACAGAACTGCTCTTAAATCATAAAGGTTCATTTCATATTTTACTTTATATTGAAAACATTTTTGTCATTACCATAAATTGATATTCTCTATATAAAAATAATATATTTAAAATCATTTTCTTTCCTGTTACTAGTAACACCTTAGATTATAAAAACAGAATAACCATTCTTTCTTTCTTTCTTTCTTTCTTTCTTTCTTTCTTTCTTTCTTTCTTTCTTTCTTTCTTTCTTTCTTTCTTTCTTTCTTTCTTTCTTTCTTTCTTTCTTTTCTTTTCTTTTCTTTTCTTCATGTTTATAATTTCAGTCAGCGAAGATGATGAAACTCCATTTTTGCTTTGTCTCATGCACTCACAGAATGGTTCTTGTACTGGGGGTCCATGGACTACTAGTGGTCTGCAGAGTCATTCCTGAATGGTTTGAAGAAAGAAATACTCTGAAAACCAAAGTAGTAGGGGACTGGACTGTAGTGAGGGAACAGGGTCGGTGAAAGAAAAAGTTGGAGAACTGCTACATTAACACAATGCTATTGGGTTTGGGTTCCCAACACTAAAAGGGAATAATTCAGCAAAATTGAAAACTGAAAGTTTTACCTACTTTCAAGTAAAAATAATGTGAAACTGACCAGTTTCATATTCTGAAGAGGGAAGGATAAATAAATTAAAGACTGTGAGGCACTCAATGCTACTGTACTGGAGGACATATAAGTACAATACTTTAGACTGATAGAAGGTAGTTGCTGAAAACGTATCCTTGAGTCACTCAAAAGTTTCAAGTATGAGGGGGTAGCCATGTTAGTCTGGATCTGTAAAAGCGGCAAAGAGTCCTGCGGCACCTTAAAGACTAATAGATCTATTGGAGCATAAGCTTTCGTGGGTGAATACCCACTTCTTCAGATGCATGTGACTCAAAGTTTGTTATTTTGGAGAGCCTGGGCTGAGATTTGAGTCTGTAATAAAACCCCAAAGTTAGTTTTAACCTGGAACAAGTAAGTGTTTAGAAAGGCCCTGGAACTGAAACAGAAGGTCAACTAATTCCCTTTATCCTTGGAACAATCCTGGTTTGATAAGGAGACCTCCAACTATACACAGTTCAATTCTGTCTTGGTTGGCTTTCATGTTGTATATTTAAGCAGGGAGTTTGAAAAGTTGACCTGCATTCACTGGAGTGGAAGGGTAGGGCTAATAGAGCCTGTTCTTACTTGATTTGGAAATAAACTAGAAATATGAAATAAACTAGAACAATTAGAAATAGTTTTGGAGGAATTCCAATATTTTGTTGTCCATTGCATGAGATGAAAGGCTTGACAACACTTAACTGGATTCACCTCCTTTTTAAACTTCTTGTCTGAAACAGTTATTTTTTTTCTTTAAGGACAATTTTTGTTGCATACAGGACTGTTCTCCATATCAGGCTTCCACCTCCATACTGTAATTATTAATATAGGGTAGAGAGGTCACCTATTTTTTTTCCAACATTTGCATTCCCATGTATAAATCATGATAAAGTACTATTACTCTATAGGGTACACTGATGTTTTCAATTTGTCTTATGCAGATTTTTTTGTTTCTTCTGCTCTCTACTTTAAACCCAAATGTGTCTTTTGTACAAAAAACATGGATAAACTCAGATTTTGCAACCAATAAAATAATATTAATAAAAAGGGGCATTGTCACAAAGTAGATCCTAACTAGGCAGCCTAATGTTTCAGTAAGTCTGTGTTGTACATCCTTTTATAGCCAATTAAGAGGATGTTTTATTTCCCTCATTAAAAGTGCAGTTCACAGTCACCATGTTGAATCAATAAGTATGAGCTTGCACATCCTGTGCACAACCTTTCCTTGAGGCATAGTAGCATTTGTCATCTTTATAATAAAGCTTTCCAATTTTTCTGATTAATATTTAAAAGAAATAACATGACCTGAGGAATACATAACATCCTCGTTGGAAGGGATTTTGTACCATGCAACTCTTTCTGGTTTATGGCTAATGTACCATTAGATCACTTGTAATCGGTTTCCTTCTAAGAACACATTTTCTTGAGCAAAAGCAGACAGAGTGATTGCTCTGGCTCACTTCTTATGTTGATTGCTACTATTAGGCACCCTTTTCCCCCCTCATATTCAGTCTTCCTGCCTGACTGGAACTAGATGCTACAGCACTGCCCTTAAGGTTGTCATGGTAGCAACTACCGGATCCTCTTTGGTCCAGGAAAAGGCAGTTTCTGAATCAACTTTGTGACAGAATGAAGTACCAGTTCTTTAGCTGTACTACTGGGCCAGGGCTTAAATCTTAAGGGTAAGGATCTACATATTGTTCCTATATTTAAAAAAAAAAAAATTTCCACTGAGCTACAAAGTGTCGCATCTTCAGTTCTGGGGTTTTCGTTCAGGTACATCTCCTCCAGTTAGGATGACAATGTGATAGAATTATCTCTGTAGTTGTCTAGTTTGTCTAGTTTCAAGTTTGGTTAGTGATAACCAAACTTGAAAAGGTTGGATGTTTTGGTTTTACTTGGATAAACAACTAAACCTTTCAAACTGCCCAGGCCTCCTGAGCCTACAACATTGGTAGTTTTCCTGATGAGATTTCTGGTACATCCTGCTTGCCGTTAGAATGAAAACATGGTAAAACCAACCTTCTTCATGGCATTCACAGGCAGGTTAAAGCAGCTTTTGCGAAATCTGAGCACCATGGTCAGAGGACCTTTTGAAACAGAGTCCAAGGGCCTGTCTACATCAGGGAAATATGCACTAGAAATTTGTCACAGTGATGTAGCTCTGCTAGTATAGCCCCCTGATGGGGCTTGGACCAATGCAAATTTCTTCAGTAATTCAGGAGTTTGTACTAGTGCAACTATACCAATAGATGTTTCCCCAATGTAGGCAGGCCTCCAGGAAAGACAGGACATAGTACAGTATACAACTAATGACTGCCTGCTGAGGTGGACTTTGGCTGCCTCATGGAGAGGAAATCAAGAGTTCAGTAAGCTCTTGATGGAGTAGGTCCAGCTGGCTGGGTGAAGAGCTGACAATGCCTTGTGAACTCTGAAATTCTGGTGGCTCCAGATTCTGGATTAGACTCAATTTACCCTGGCAGTAGTTTAGCAAAAACAGTAACAAAAACTAAACAAAATGTATAGCTACTCAAACACTTTTTATTCAAATTTTGGCAAAGGCTCAGGTTTGTTGCTTTGTTTGAACTGACACACCCATCCTTGGAATACAAATTGTGTGTGCATGTAACTTTTAAAAATATTTTGAGGTAAACTGTCAGGTGTTTTAGGCCTGGGCTGTAACACAAATGTCTAAATAAAGGTTAACTCTATCTTATTGAAAAAGACTCTTCAAGTTGTGACTGTCTCTGCATATGTCAGATACCTACCGTACAGCGGATGGGCTCAAACCAGAACCTCAGATCCAACCTCTCCACCTAACACTTTCAAGGTAGTGGTAAGATGTGAGCTTGTACCTATGGTTTTGTTACTGGGCAGTCCAAGATGACAGAAATCTTATGACAGTTGCTGATCTTGCAAGATTTCCAACTGTGGACCAAAATTCTTATGAGAACAGTTTGTAAGATTTTAGGATCATTCTTTCCTCATTCTCACCCTAGTCCTGGTTTGTTCAGTTCTACATCTGTACATGGCACCTGTGGCCCATGCTTACTATATGCATTATTTTGTGGGGTGAGGGGTGGACGAGAGAGGGACTATATCAAACATACAGTAGATATCAGTTAGCATTACGATATGTGGAGTCCTACGTTCTAAGGCAGAACTGAATCTTTGCTTAGAAATTATCATTTCTATGGAGCTAGAGGTGTTCATGGCAGGTGATAAAAAGCCGAGGACCATGCCCCATGGAGTTTTGATAACATAAGTAAGATATAACAGCAAAGGAAGATAATAAACAATGGGTAGCAGAAGAGGTACAGGATAGTGAAGATAATGAAAACATCTTACTTTTATAGAAGCTTCATGTTCCTTTCCCTCTCTGCTCTCCTTTCTTCCCCATCCCTCCCTTTTTTGGTTTAGTTTATATATTAAGATTTGGTTGCAGAACCAGGAAATTGAAGAGGGGCGTAGGTTAGCAAGCGTGTTTTATAATAGCACCCATCACCAAAGCGCTTTGGATGCCTTAAATCATTTAAAAACAATCACTCCTACAATAGCAAAATTTAAGCCTTTAAACTTTAAGGCTCAACTATTCAGTATTTTTTTGTAAATTACAGACAAAGCTAACAAATTTCATACATTAGTCATGGTAAAATATTAAATTTCATGGCTTGTCACAGATTAATAGGAAAAAAAGATGAAAACAGCAAGTTGCATAAGTAATTTAAACAAATGGTTGTCAGAGATTCTGCATATTTGGCAAAGAATAAAATAAGTGATTATCAGCAGCTGAACTATTCATAGATGAGCCAAACTGGTTCAGGTACTTTGGAACATGGGACCCACATTTTACTCAATCCTATAATAATAGCTCCAAAATAGTTATGCAGAGAACAACAATAATGGTAATTTACCGTGCAGTACTCAATCCAGCCCAAACAATCTGCCACCCAATATTGAGGGATAAAAGGAAATTTTCATATGAACTGAGACTTGGATGGTATGGACGGGAATGAGGTGAATGGCAATATTTCAAATGCTTCTCAGAGATGGGGGGGGAAATGTTTAGCACCACTGGATAACCTCACTAAGAAATAAGTCCAAGAGACTCCACTCAGTGATCTGGCTGATGGGCTATTACTGGCTAGCAATAATACTCACTATGTCTATACTCATACTCACTATGTCCCAATCCTACAATGAGTTGTACACAGGTAGAACCCTCTGGATTTTAACTGGGTTCTGTGTTGGTGAAGGGGACTTGTCCACAAAGAATTCATTGGAGAAAGGGGCAAAACGAATCTGCATACACAGTATTATGTGATCTAGCTGCAGTACGCCCCGCAAGACACTTTCTTTCATTAGAGTGGTTTGGGAGAATGCAGTTTCTGAGAATGTCTGCTAAGTCTGTGATGCAGTTCTGCTGTATACTGCTAGAAGTGCTACTGGATAGAACTGTGCCTTGTTTCTGCCTTCACACCAAGTGCAGAGTGCGTCAGTCTAGAAGGCTTTTTATTTTTCTATTTCACACCAGAACCAAAAGCTCAGTTAAATTAAAACAAAAATGAAAGCTGATGAGATTTACTGCTATGTATATGCCAGAAACAACCCCTTAAAATTTGTATCTGAATCCTGCTCCAAACTTTGCTGCTCAGGTCAATCTTTATTTAATAAGCCTACTTAGATTTAATTTCTTTCACTGGTGTTGAGGGGTGGACCCATGGCCATAGGTATCTATAGATACCCAGTCTCAGCATCAGCAGAATTATGGTAATACTTGCTTTGAAATGAACACAGGCAGCAAAATGCTCACTGAAGGTTGTTTGTTCCATCAACACAGTTTTTAGTTCTTTCAGTAAATCTCTATTTTACTCGATGCAATTTTTATAAAATTCATAGCGAGTGAAACGTCAGAAGGAGAAACATCCAGTCTTTATGGTTTACCTCTTTTAATGTAAAGATTCATAGTTTTCATCCTAACTTTTATGGAACCTTATCTTGGTGATTTTTATGCTGAACAAACATATACACAATGCGCAACAAGTACTTTTCATGTGGTTTGTGTTCATTAGAGGGAGCATTTCCTCTGAAGGGCAGACAGGAGGCAGTCTGGAGGCTGTGGCTGCCAACAGAGTTAATTAAATCAGCATTTCTGATGTGCTGTTCTCACAGTATTTCCAGCTCAGACTGAGCCAGGAAGTACCAGAAATCTCCCATGGGAATCTGTTCTCATGAAATTCCCAGCACAGTTTCTCAATCAAAGATGTTAGAATGTGTTCTGATAAGCTTTGGAGAGACTCTGCTTGTGAGACTCATCCAAAAACTGAAATCATGAGGTTTGCTCAACACGATCTATAATGCTGGTTCATTTCATCAGCTGATCCAGCAGCAACATGTATGGTAAAACTGGTAACTGTCAGGCTCAAGAGGAAGCTCCAGATTAAATGTAGGCTAGGGCTCAGAGTTCCAGCTGAAGGATAGGATTCAAGTTTGACGTTACTAAATTGGCAAACAAATATGGCCCTAGAGGGGCACCATATTAGCTGATTTTGCTAGTTTTCCGCCAGCTTGAGTCATCTGAACCAGAACGAAAATACATATCTGTCCAATTTTAGATCCAACTTAACAGGAAACCATAAAGGCAGGTTCACAGTCAGGGTTTGAATTTAAAGTCCCCCTTTCTTCCTGTCCTGTTGTTAGTATAGGTGTAGGAAAGGATTAGTTCAGATTAAGTCCATTGCATAGAGGAGAGGCCTAACAGCACCAATAAAAGGACATTTTCACTGCATTCTTTGGACAGGATCATGTAACAATGCTGGATCGTGTAACAATGGGCCCCCTGCAGCCAGGCAGGACACTAGTTTCATATTGTGCTGCAAATGTGGCTTCTCTTCAGGGACGGACATCCCCAGCTGCCACCAGAGTAAATGCTCCTTATTTTCCAGGCCCCCCCTCTTCCTACCCAGCAGTAGTCACTTCTTCTCCTCTAATGGCTCCATGCTACTGGCACTGTCCCTGTGTGGAGGGGAATATTCACGGAAGCTCTGTAGGGCAAAATCTCCCGCCCCACAAGGAGCTCCTGCAGAGCTAGGTTCAGTTTAAGGAGTTTACAGCCCCTAAACAGAGCTCCCTAAATCCTGCCCCCATCCTTACACAGCAGCACTGCATTAATTTTAAATCAGAGTTCTGCACAGAGACGGAAGCATAGTTTACACTTAAGAATGATGTGAGCTGCCTCTGTTCATTTCAGTGGGTTATCAGTTCTGAACCTCTCTGCCTGGCTCAGTTTCTTCCCTCAACACTGCTATACAAAACCCTTCTGGTTGGCTTCAAGAATCCTCCTTGTACCCACCTTGCACTTTAAGCACTGGCAGAAAGTAGGTATATTCCTCTGGCTAGTCACCTACTGGAGGATTTTGTCAAGGCAGATTGTGAATGCTTTGCTCTTTGTAAGAATCAAAGTAAAATGAGAAGAGTCCCACAGAAAAGGGTTAGAGTGAGCTCCTCATATTTTGCAGCCTTTTTATGACTTACATCATACTTTCCCTTGTTCTACTTTTAAAAGACAGAACAGAAAACTTAATTTTAACACTGAAAAACGAAGGCTCTTCAATTATTTATAACATTAAAATGTACAAATGCTTGATCAATGAACTTGAAAAAAAACATGCAACTACAAAACCATTTCACAGTGTTCTAAAGTTCATGTGGCAGAAATAGAGAAGTGAAATGATTATTAACAGACAAAGGCAGCCTTTTAATAACATTCTGACTAATAATGAGGCTGACAAAAGCAAAGAAATTCAAAGCTAAGTGTGAGCTGACGCTTCTTCCTTAACACATTGAGTGTGCCTAGTTTAGCAGAATATGTGGCACTGTTAAAAAAATAAATAAAACCCAACGACATGCTTGTCTGAGAGCTCATCAGTACTGAAGCATACTGGGGTGGTCACAGGCTGAAATATTAGCCTTTAGTTTCGAGAGTTTGTTTTGTAACTAGTGTTTGAGTAAACTCAACGTTTTTGTCTTCATTTTCTATCACAGTATTATTTTTTGCTCTTAAAAATTTGAAAATTTTCTCACGCAATTGTGTCAAGTCAGTCCAGTGTGTGTCAAATCACCATTTGTAAAAGAGATTTAAAATGGTGATAGATTATGACGCTGCTCCACCCTGTGATACAGGATATGGAAATGCAGGGTATTTTGAGGAAGCACCCTTGAGACAGAAAAGTATGAGATGTCTAGTGAAAGCTGTTCAGTCTATTTTTTTTGTGATGATGTCCTATTTTATGGTGGAAAGGAGTCTCCCAGAGCAACTGATAGCCAGTGGTCTTAGCATAAAGGAAAGGAAGTACTTCTACAGCATGTAGGCACTCTGGAAATCCTTGCTGCCAGGGGTCATCAAGTCAAATACTGTGGCTAGATAATTTTATGACCAGTAAAAGCATTTGTAATCAGAATGCATTGCAATTCCATAGTGCCCTTCCTCTAAAGGCCCTAAAACACTTTACAAACATGAATGAAGCCTCACAAAGGATTTGTGAGGTAGATGGATACTACTATCTCCATTGTACAGCTGGGGAAGCTGAGGCACAAGAGTGGAAATCATCTCTAAGCTGGGCCACAGTAGGAGTCCAGGAGCTAATTCAGCCCTAAGGCTACCCTAACTTCCCCTTGACTGCCCAGGCCTCCAATGGGCTATGTGGCAGCCAGGAAATAACTGGCGCTCAGGGCCACTGCAGCTTTACCCACTCCTAGCCCCCTAACACAGCTACCCATCTTGTCACACCTTGAAATGGCCAGGGGCTCTTATGGGGTGTTCTGCCCCAAGAGTCTGCTCCAGAAGGGATGAATGGCTGATTGGGAAACCCAACCTCTTCCTATTTTGGATGCACAAACTAACAAAAGCCCACACATTTTGAGCCACCGTGTATATTTTATGTAGGAACTTTGCTTTTCATATCCTGACTATTTCTAAAACCAAAAACAATTTGATCTGACAGCTGCATTACAGCAATCCCAATACATCCTGTTTGTTCAGCACTTTTCCAAGACTCATGTTAATTCTCATTTAAGAGCCTTGGATATTAAAATGCTCTTATGCAATGGTGAACTGAAAACTGTCTGGTTTTATTGCACAGCACAGAAGCTGTGAAGTTTATAAATAGAACACATACCAAGATAGTGTAATACATATAGATGTTACACATAAAGGCTCTTGAGTGCAATAGCACAAAGACTTTGTACATGAATGTGATGCAGAAAGTGTGTGAGACTTTCTTCACAACCTTGCAAGAGTATGACAATTCCCTTTCCCGGCAGTCAAGGATCAGCCAAAAGACACTGGGGCTCAGTTCTCAGCTCCAGCTGTGTGGAGTTGGGAGCTGGTTGCTGATCCCTGATCCAAAGCCACGTGGTTCTGGTATAAGTTAGAGATGCAAAGGAGCTGCTGTAACTTACATCACTTGGGTAAGGTGCCCCAGGGACTTGGGCCAATGGAGGATTTGATGTGGCCCTGCCCCTGGAATGCCCCCTGCTTCACTTTACATTGGGTGTGGCTGGCTCAGGAGTTCACTACACTGAGGGAGAGGTCCCCTGAAGAGGATAATATTCCCCTGGCCATCTCTGGGTTCTCTAAGCACCAGAGAATCTGGCCCAGTGGTGACAAAGTAGCCAAAAACAACCATTAGGATGTTAATTCCAAGACAGCCCAGATACAGCTCCATAGATGGTAGCTTAAGTTTCCACACAGCTATAGCCAAGGAGGCAGCCACAATTCCAGAAGCTGCCTTTTGAAAAATAGCATCCAACCTCAATGTCTGGGTCCTGCAGCTTCTAATTATGCCCTGTATAAGGCCTCAGATGTTAAGTCTGCTGTAGGAGCAGGACGATGACGACGATGAAAGGGAACAACATCAAAAGTGTCAGCAAGAGGAGAAGGCAATACTATATCAGTGCTGAAAGTACATGCATATTCCAATTTGCTATGTGACTGTGTTACTAATTTGGAAGGGGAAAAATTCAGATTATACATAGAATAGCATCCCATAAGGTACGTAAAGAAAGTGCAGCTGAAAAGGTGTTTCTTAGTAGCTGGCTGACTCACAACACACAAACACTGGATAATTAGGACACATAGGAAGGGAACTAGGGCTACTGAAGCACAGATCAGTCTGCAGACCCCAGTAAGATGAGGAAAAATAGTAGGAGTAAGATGAAGAAAAATAAAGATGAAAAATACTAGTGGGAGGAGAGGGGAGGAAGGCTGGGTAACAATCACTTCTTCACACCCCACTTCAAGTTTTAGGGGATGTATTACTTTATTTTCCATCTAGGACCACAATGTTTTTTTAAATTTATGTAATTAATCTGAGAGTAAAAAAAAAAAAAGGAAAAAAGTTACAAAAATTCTATTAATAAAATTTACTAGATTAATAAGACTTAATATTACATATAAAATTTGGCATTAAATATTTAGAAATTCTATTAATAAAATACTAGATTAATAAAACCTAATATTAAATATAAAAAATTAATTGGTTTGCAGTTCACCAGTTTTGTAACATGAAGCTGCAGCAAATGACCAAGTCCTATGTAAACTCACATGGCTGGCGGTAGGATGGCAGAGGCTGATAGAGAAAGAGAAAGTCTGGTGATCGATTCTGTTACCGGAAAATGGAAAGAAGAAATGGACAGGTAAGGGCCTAATCCTGTATCATTTATTTCTATGGGCCAGATTCTACCACCCTTACTCACACCGAATACTGTTTTACTTGTCTCAGAGTCCTATTGACTTCAGTGGGACTACTAGTGAAGTAAGCCAACGCTCAGGGCTGGTCTATACTACCACTGTAAGTCGACCCAAGTTATGCTACTTCAGTTACATGAATAACGAAACTGAAGTCAATGTAGGTTAGGTCAACTTGCTGCACTGTCTGCACTCTTCTGCCAATTTTCCTTACTCTTCTCGGGGAGGTGGAGTATACAAATCAATGGGAGAGCGCTCTCCCTCCATTTAGCATGTCTTCACCAGATCCGCTAAATCAACACCTCCTGCATCAATTGCAGCAGTGCTCATTTACCAGTTCAGGGTAGACATGATCTCAGTGTGAGCCAGGGTGTTAGAATCTGGCCCTATGGGAGCAGAAGTTGTTCCTAATTTGGCCAGTAACTTGGGGCCCAGTTCTGCAAGGAGCTGAGTATGCCTGATATCCTTGTGGAAGGGATTCAAATCTGCAGGATCAAAGTTCATGATTTTTTGCCATTGATGCGTGATCAAACCCTTAGGTGATAGGCAGATTGCAAGGCACCTATCATTTAGGGACCTTAGCTTATGGCATCAGTGCAAGTTGAGGGCACTCAGCACATTGAAGGCTTACTTAAAATTAGAACAACAATTGAACAACAAAAACATGAGCTTTAGATTTTTTTTTAAATTGTTTAGATACATAAATGACTGTAACTACATTTCAGCCAAACAGAAGTGGTACAAGTAATGTGTAAGGCACACTCCCCTGCTGCATATAAGATTATATCTTGGGACTGTGCAGTACATTGCTGTATCAAGACTTTGTAAACTCAGGTCACTGATGATACTTCACAATTTAAAATCCACAACACACAAGTCATTTGCCTGGAGTCCAAGAAAACAGGACTTCACTTTTAATTCTGCCCAGTCAACATTTATTGCAAGTGTTAAACATTGTGTTTAAATTAGGAAAAAAGGCTAAAATTAATATTTATTGACTTCATATTTCATTATCATTAGAAATTACTTTGTTCTTGGGTAAACAGCTTATAGCAAGATATAAATATGTGCTGCTGACCTATTAACTGGCCCAATATATTATGAAGTTATTGACAGTTGCACTAAAATTTACTAACAGCTATTAAACCTTTTAACATACTTGATATGCCTGCCTCTATAACACAGAGAAATTAGCTTTTTTTTAAAAAAAAGATAATCTGCTACTGATATTAAATTCCTCCAAGGTTTTAATATATGGTCTAAGTTTATGGGTGATAAAATAAACCTAGAGCTTAAATAATATCCTTGTGTAAATTTTTTGTAAGAAAAAGGACATGTAAATGTTAGTACGATAAGAATGATGATATAAGCCACTGAAACATATAAAATCACACAGCAAATTCTTAATGTCTTATTTAAACCCACAATGCAAAGCAAGTAAAAAATTCGGCACCTTACAGGATCTGGAGCTCCTACCACTGTTCCTAGGGAATGGCACACTTACCATATGATACTTAGAAATATACACTTTTCTGATACCTAGACATAATAGCATGAGATACTGATAGAGTAAGAAATCCTAATCCTGAATTTTCTGACAATTTAGTATGAGGACAAACAGTTTGAGCCTGGTTCTCTAATTTTACTACTCCAGTCTTATTCCAATGTATTTCACTTGAATTCAATGGACCAAATCCTAAACTGGCATAGTTTAAAAGAAGTCCACGGAGCTATAGCAATTCACACCGGTTGAGAATCTGGCCCAGTGGAGTTACATCAGTGTAAAGCTGGGAGAGTGCAGTGATTAATTAGGGATCATATTTTTAATATAGCTTTTCCTCTGTTTCCATTTTTATCTTTTAGATTTAAAAGCTGGGTGGTGAGACACTGCCCTTGAAATAAGAGTAATTGTCTTGTTACTCAATACAATTTCAATGGAACTGTCACTGCTTTGTCATTAGCAGACATTAGGCACTTGATGGAAAAGTGTCAGAGAGTGCCTGAGATGCCTTGAGACTAGTTGAATTACACTGGCGCATTTCTAGCCATCCTTCAAACACAGCAGCATGGATTACAATATGAGATAGGTCTGAGACAAGGTGGCCATATCTGTGCACGTGTTGATAGCCTGTGGAGGACGCAAATAGGCTAGATTCTGCCCTAGTTTACGTCATCACTGCACTCAGTGGGGTTTCAGGAGTATGTGTCAGGGTAGAATATCACTCGTATGCTTTCACCGACCACATATTGTACTACACGTGCACAACTGAGGTAGCGTTGCGGCTCTGGATCATCTCTCTTTTTTTAAAACATAATATAATGAATACTTAGGTCTTATCTACATGGATGGACCCTAGTTTCTCTGCAGAGCTGCTCTGAATTCAGTGGAGCTCCATGTGGGCATAAAAGATCAAGTTCACAGAGTCCCACTGATATTAATGCGGTTCTCCATGGACACAGGACCAGGATTAAAAACCTTTCTGAAAAAGGAGCTCCTGTTTAAGCAGTAGCCATTTTTCAATCTTAATACCCAAGGAAATGTGCTAATATTATGAACAGAGGCCTGAAAAATTGTATATGCTACTCTTTTTAATTCCATATGAGACAGAACGGTCACTGGAAACCCCAAATCTTCTACTTTTCCTCCCTTTAGGTACCATTTCATCAAAGTATTTAAGTATGTGCCTCTCTCAAGGGTTTTTCTCATTTTCTTCAGCAAGATGATACGTGTGCTTGAAGTTAAGAATATGCTTAAGTGAAGGGAAAAATGCTGAATCAAGTACTTACTACTTTAAAAAGACCAAACCAACAGATATATAAAGTTGTTCCTAAGCTGGAACCTTATAAGATAAGTTGTCAAACCTCCTCCCCCCCTCCCCCCCCCGCCAAATTGGGGTTTCCATTAGGAATGCCAATAGAGCCTTTTACTAGAAGGCAGTAGCCAGCAACATAGTTTACAGAAAATGAAAGCAGCTTTGGTTCTCTATTGTGCAAGCATGCAATGTAACTGGCATGACATTGTGGTTTCGTCTCTCAGCTTTGAAATATAGTAAACTCACAAAAGCTACTGTAGAGTTCAGAACAAACACAGGGGGTATGTTTAGTTATTTGTTTTTGTAGTAAAATAAAATATTTATTATACACAGACACCTACTGTGAACAGAGGATAAGGCCACTGTGTTTTATCTCTAGGGTGTCATGTTTGACTTCCATTAGGGATGTATTATAGACCTGTGGGTTTTCATGAATTCAGAAAGTCCACTTTGAACACTGATTTCAAAGCCTACAGGGGGTGTGAGGAATGTAAGAACACTGCTTCGTAGGAAGGAACTTGTTGCATCTAACAAACACCTTACATTTTATAAGTCATAACTGAGATATGCTATAGAGAAAGAGGCTTTTTTCCCCCACAAGATTTTAAAGACAACTTTCCTATTGTTTTCTTCAAAACTTTATCCCATTTGAAAGCTCAAGGTGAAGACAATGAATGTGCTCCTGAAACCACACCATTACATCAGCATACTTTTTACATTTTACTCTAATTCCCTCCTGATGAATCATATGGGATAAGGAGATGATCTAAATGATCAGGTAGATATCAATATATCACCATAAGTGCCTCTCAGATTAATGTTACTGTACAAAACTGCCTGTAACATTTAAGAAAAGAACACCAAGGTATTTCTCATAGCAAGGAACCAAACCAGAGCCTGGTACATGAAGGATTAAGATCCATATTGTGCACGTCCTTGAGGTGCTGCCTGTTGGTGGAGGAGAGAAGAAGGGTGTAAGAAGCCTTCCCTCCACCTTCCAACCCTTATTATTAATCATGTTTATTACAGTAGAGCTTAAGGACTAACAAAAAGTGGGGCCCCATTGTGCTAGTCACTGTACAAACACAGAGTAGCAGACGATCCCGGTCCGAAAGTGCTTACAATCTAAATAGATAAGACAGACCTAGGAGGGGAGAAGAAGGTAAGGTACACTACAAGCTGGAGGTGTAATTTCCATCTCAGGTAGACATACACATACTAACTCTGATCCAGGGGTGCTGGAAAAATTTGTATAGTGGGGGTTCTGGGAGTCATTGAGCCAAACTGCAAACCCTGTATGTGATGGAAACGACTTCAAGCCCGGGGGTGTGGCAGCACTCCTAGTTCCAGCACCTATGCTCTGATCAAGCTAGTGCATAAAAAAGGGTGGCCATGGTGGCCTGATCAGCAGGAGGAGCAAGCTGCCTGAGTAAGTACTTAGGGTTTCAGACAGGCTTGTACTCGGGGCAGCTAGCCTGTCCCACCACCTGCACCACAAAGGCTACACTTCCATTTTAGCATGAGAGCTCTATCAAAGCTAGTGTGCATACAAGTATGCGAGCTGGAAAGCACACCCTCAGCTCAGAGCGTAGACGTCCCCTGCGAGGGGCTGGTCTTTAGCAGCCCTGTACAAGAACTGTACACAACTGAATTCAAGGAATGCAAAGACTGTTTCCAGTCAGTACATACAGAGGAGTTGCTTCTTCAAAGTGAGAAGGTAAGCTTGGCCAGAGCCAGCACCATGCCCCATTCTCTCCCCTTACCAACAGGGCCAGTCCCAATGGGGGAGCACCTGCGGCATTCTCTTCCAAGGTAGCAAAATTTCTTTGCTCCCAGAGGTATTGCACCTTACTGAGGTATAATACCTCCAGGAGCACCTGCTGCTTCCTCTGCACCGACCAATCTAGGCTCTGCTGCAATGTAACAATTTCACCATGAAGCACGTTTACTGTAGTTATCTCTTATTACCTGCATATGTTGCTAATTAAAGGAAGCCCCCAGAGTTCCTGATGTTCACTGAGACATTTCTCAGAATCTCCTTCTACATCACTGATTGTTTTGAAAGCAATGACAGAATGGCCAAAAAAACCCAATCTGTCTCCTTAGACACATATAACACACCAGTCTGCATGGGATTGAGGTGCCAGTATAGGAAATATAGGGACAGAAGAGAAAGCCAAGCAGAGAACTCTGCACAATGCTTTGAAGGCTGCTATTACTTAAAGCATGTGCACCTGTGTGTATGAGTTTGTGGGATCTTCTTTCTCTGTGAAGAAAGTTGGCACAGCATATTTCTCAATCTCTTCTTTGTAGGAAGGCCAATGCAAAAAGATATCTTGTCTAAGGCTTGAGCTGAATCTCATTTCTTCTTGTGGACAGTGCAAAAATAAACCATGCATTGAGAAGTAACCAGCCACACAGACCTGTTCTGTTGTTAATTATATTTTTAAGAAATAACCATTCTCTCTTTCATTTAAATTTTGACAAGGGATACAATTTTCAAGAGAACCTAAGTGACTTAGGAAACTAAGGACTTATCTACACAGCACCAGCAAAGTGCACTGGAGGGTAGACCCTGCTGGTGCACTTTAAAAGGTACCTAGTTCTTGTTAACATAGTTCTAGGTACGTTTTAGAGCACACCAGCAGGATCTACATAGGGCAGTTAGAGTGCAAGGTACTAGAGCACTTTACAAATCACACCCTTTTGGAGCATTTGCCAAGTCATGTAGGCAAGCTCTAAATTTCAATTTTCAAAAGTGCCACGGACACTAAGGGCCACATTTCAAAAGTATAGGTTTCAGAGTAACAGCCGTGTTAGTCTGTATTCGCAAAAAGAAAAGGAGTACTTGTGGCACCTTAGAGACTAACCAATTTATTTGAGCATAAGCTTTCGTGAGCTACAGCTCACTTCACACCTAGGGTTAAATCCTGGCTATACTGTCTATAGCAAAGTCTATAGCAAAACTCTAATTGACTTCAGTACAGCCAGGATTTCATCCCTATTCTTCCAAATACCGTGAAATGATCAGGACCTTAGCTGTGTATCTAATGGGAGACCAGTTCGCATCCTATTCTTTGGTCACTACCCCTGGCCTATATCAAATAGTGCGAGGAGTCTCCCTAGGTTCAAGAAACTCTAATGATCTATGAAGGGTTTTGGCTGCAATAGTCATAGACAGTAAGTCCCTGACTTCGTTATGTGCCTCCTTGTTTCACTTGAATTCAACCATTAAATCTGAACTTCCAGTTCAAATTAAATATGTCATGACCAATGTCAGATATGTGGACAACTTCAGAGTGGAATATTACCCAAGGCAATCTGCTCTGACCATATCATGCCTTAAGTCTAAGACAAAATCTATGGGGAATTAAATAAAATAACTCAGTCAAGCATTAATCTTTTCCTTATTTTTTTCCAGTGGCTTTCACACAACTCCCTTGCAAAGCAATACTGTATCATACAGGAGTAGCTCAGCTTTCCTATATCTTTTCTATTGCCATTCATTCTCTCACGTGTCATCTGGTATCATTTTTCTAGCATCCCTGTATCATTTCATTTCTAGCGCTCGCTGCTAATACAGAGTCCTTTTGTTGTGTTATTTACATAAAGTCTGTAAAGTACTGTGAGGTAGAATGTATGAATGAGGTAATCAAAATAAACTTTATTGTACTGCATTGTAGACTATAATGTTTGGAGCCACTGCTTGGAAATCCTATAGTATCTTTTAAAAGGGTTTGGCCACTATATATTTGTCTAAGTATAATGGCGAAATAAGAAGCCAAAGCTACTTCACACTATCCAAAGTTGCTGGTGGTACTCCCAACACTCAATGGACCAAATTCACAGGTTATGGGAAATGGGGTGTAAATTACGTGTTGGTAAATGTGGCTAAAATACAAGAAAGAAAAAACCAAACATGATGGATGGCAGTCATGTCATTTAATGCAATTCTGAAAGGTACTGAGATACTACTGTGAGGAGGGCAATAGAAGCCTGAACTGTATCAATTTTTCCTTTAAAAAGCAATATTTATATTTCATTTGGGGTAGGGGCTCATGCAGTTCTTGATGTAGGGGGTACAAAAGAGGCTCCAGAACAAGATAGGAACTCAAGGGGAAATTTTCCTGTCGTTAAGCAGAAGCACGAGTTTGTCACTGTGGTGGTGCCATTGGATAATCACCAGCCAAGTGAAAGTTAGTTGAGGTACAGCAGTGAAAAGTGAGCTACTGGGTTTGCTACTGGTAAATGTCACCATCAACAAATGGTCGAGTCAAAGGAGGCCATTTTAAACATTTGAGATTTTGGAGGGGATGAAGGTTATCTCCAATATTGAAATATGGATTTCAGGGCTGGGACTTGGGATTTGGAGGAGTTTCATAAAATCACAGAATCCCATAATGAGACATAGTTACAGAATATTTTATTGTGACTGGTGGTTTTGAGAGAGCATGTTTTTTTCCTAAATAAAATATCCGGTCCAATAGCAGAGACACTAGTTCAGATTAATAAGACTATAAATAATTTTGAATAGCCCTAGCTGAGTTTTGCAATGACTTCTACGGTTAAAATATGAGTGAAACAAAAAATCATAAAAATTAACAGTGACACTCCCATCCCCCACCTGACCACCTCATAACACATACACACACAAACTCAGCAGATTTGGAGATCGTAGATTTCTGATGTTTCAATTGGTGGTGTTGGTGGTTGTCTTTTTTTAATTTATGGAGCACCCAAAAGTCCTTTACAGGAAAAAAGTCCCTGTCCTGAAGAGTTGGTAATAATCTGAACAGAATAAAGTAGACAGCATAGAGCAGAGGCAGATATAAGGTTGTTTTTATGTTTTAAATTAGTTGCTTTGTTTCTTTTTTATTTCTTTCATTATTAACCCTTGCTGATTTTCTTTTCCCTGTTTAAAAGGTAAATCCACAACCAAGCATGGGCACCAACTGATTTTTCTTGTTCACAAAGGCAAAATGTGACTGTTGCTCAATACACATGAGCCCTTTTACATACCTCTGATTGCTGTCTAAAATGAGCTTTATTACATTGCTAGAACAGACTTCCCTTTGTGCTTCTTATGCTATCAGGTATGGGTAGCCATGCAAAGAAGTGGTACCAGCACTATGGAGTGAACATTTCTAACTGTAGGATTATGCCCCGTTTGTCATTCCCTGGCTGGCTGCCCTGTCTTTCTTCATCTCACTGTTCATCATACCTAAGCCCTGTATTTTCTCTCCCGCACACTCACCACATTAAGCGGCATGTGCATTCCAAACAGTATGCAGTAGGTACCTTTTCATCTTTGCTAATATATTTTTGTTTTTGTCACTTTTCTGTTTACAGCATAGTAAAGGAAATCACTTAAATTTGTCTATCTACTCTTTCCTACAAATATTGGCCATGATCCTTGGCTCTGGGCAACCAAGGAGAGGACTTTAAGCCACCTTAATGCTTTGTATTTGGTCTGCTTTGTGCCAGACTCCTCTTAGACCAGCTGCCAACATCCCCAGAGTGTCAAGAATAACCAGGTATCGTTGGTGAGCAGGGAATCTGACTTCAGAGAATGGTGGTGGCATAGGAGTCACCAAATGTACAGCTACAAAATGGGAATAACTGGCTAGGTGGTCATACTGCTGAAAGGATCGGGGGTTATAGTCCTCCATGGACCGATCTAGTTCTTTTTTGAACCCTGTTATAGTCTTGGGCTTCGCAACATCCTCTGGCAAAGAGTTCCACAGGTTGACTGTGCATTGTGTAAAAAAATACTTCCTTTTCTTTGTTTTAAACCTGCTGCCTATTAATTTCATTTGGTGACTGCTAGTTCTTGTGTTATGAGAAGGAGTAAATCACTTCCTTATTTACTTTCTCCACACCAGTCATGATTTTATAGACCTCTATCATATTCCCCTTTAGTTGTCTCTTTTCCAAGCTGAAAAGTCCCAGTCTTATTAATCTCTCTTCATACAGAAGCCATTCCATACCCTTAGTCACTTTTGTTGCCCTTTTCTGAACCTTTTCCAATTCCAATATATCTTTCTTGAGATGAGGCGACCACACCTGTACGCAATATTCAAGATGTGGGCATACCATGGATTTATATAGAGGCAATATGGTATTTTCTGTCTTATTAGATATCCCTTTCTTAATGATTCCCAACATTCTGTTCGCTCTTTTGACTAAAAAGAAAAGGAGTACTTGTGGCACCTTAGAGACTAACCAATTTATAGGAGCATAAGCTTTCGTGAGCTACAGCTCACTTCATCAGATGCATAAACTCTTTTGACTGCCGCTGCACATTGAGTGGATGTTTTCAGAGAACTAACCACAATGACTCCAAGTTCTCTTTCTTGAGTGGTAACAGCTAATTTAGACCCCATCATTTCATACGTATAGTTGGGATTATGTTTTCCAGTGTGCATTACTTTATATTTATCAACATTGAATTTCATCAGCCATTTTGTTGCCCAGTCACCCAGTTTTGTGAGATCCTTTTGTAGCTCATCACAGTCTTCTTGGAACTTAACTATCTTGAGTAGTTTTGTATATTCTGCAAATTTTTCCACCCCACTGTTTACCCTTTTTTCCAGATCATTTATGAATATGTTGGATAGGACTGGTCCCAGTACAGATCTCATTTAATACTAGGCGCTCTAGTTCACCCATATTATTTAGACTTCTAGAATTTGTATAAAAACGCTTAAAAACTCGTCACTTTTTAGCTGTTTGCCATTACATGATGAAATTGAATGGGATTCTTTTTCATTTGACTGTTTCTCATCAGATCCTACCCATATTTTATCATCTCCCATCCTCTCCTCCTTACTAGCACTTAGAGAATCTCCATTAGTAGATCCTCCCCTAAGGGATATCTCTACCCAAACCATGTGCTCCTCCGCACCTCCCGGCTTTCCCCCAGCCCTTAGTTTAAAAACTGCTCTATGACCTTTTTAATTTTAAGTGCCAGCAATCTGGTTCCATTTTGGTTTAGGTAGAGCCCATCCTTCCTGTATGGCTTCCCCTTTCCCAAAAGATTCCCCGGTTCCAAATAAATCTAAACCCCTCCTCCCTACACTATCGTCTCATCCATGCATTAAGACTCTGCAGTTCTGCCTATCTAACTGGCCATTCATGTGGAACTGGAAGCATTTCAGAGAATGCTATCATGGAGGTTCTGGACTTCAATCTCTTACCTAGCAGCCTACATTTGGTCTCCAGGACCTCTCTCCTATCCTTCCCTATGTCATTGGTAACTACATGTACCCAACCACCAGCATTAGACATAAGTCTATCTAGATGTCTCGAGAGATCTCGCACCAGGCAGGCAAGTCACCATGTGATTCTCCCGGTCTTCGCAAACTCAGGGCATACCACAACATCCTCTGGAAGGAGGGTCTCAACCATGGGATCATTTCCCTCTGCTCCAGTTGGATGTTCTCCTTCCCTGAGACTTTCATCCTCCTCAACAGCACAGAGGCTGTCAGACTGGGGGTGGGACTTTTCTACTGTGTCCCAGAAAGTCTCATCTATGTACCTCTCTGTCTCCCTTAGCTCCTCCCGTTCAGCCACTCTGGTCTCCAAAGCCTGTATATGGTCTCTGAGGGTCAGGAGCTCCTTGCACCGAATGCACACATATGCCACATAAGCATACATGCTGCATTGGATGCAATAAACTGGATAGCCCCACCTCACATTCACCCTCTCAACTCCCTCGCAAAACTCTGTTAGCTGCTCCTGTTCGCTAGCTCCTCTGGTCGCCTAGGAGCGGGCTTTTTAAAGCCCTGGTCTTCCTGAGTAGCCCTGCCCCCTGATTAAGGGTTGATGGGTGCTAAAGGGCTTAGGGATCAAGGGCTGGTTAAGTAGCTCTCAGCCTTGCCTAGCAGGCTGCTAGGCTCAGCACACGGTACCCCAAACAAAGAGAGCACATGGTATATTTCAGTCAAGTGGCAAGCAAACCACAAATACACACATTAAGACAACAAAGGGTAACATAATCGCTCCTCCTTCACCTGGAGAACTCCCTCGCAAAACTCCCCTGGTACAATATCTATCTATACCAGCTGAATAGCTGGCCCATAGATTCAGCTCACATACATAGTAAAAGGGAAGACATTTTCTAAGAAACTGAGACAGGGAGAAATTATGTTAAAAAGACATTGAGCCTTACAAGCTTCAGTGTTCTAGAGATTTTATTCATCTAGCCAAGCTGCATATTGCAGAAAACAGCACAGCAGTGACTGCACAATATTTCCTGCCTTCACCCTCTGCACTTGTCTGTGACTATCCATGTCGTAAGTCATTCACAAGTTTGCTGAGGTGATTCTACACAGTCAGTACTAAATCAAGAAGAAAAGGAATATATATAACCCCCAGCTACCTGGACCTTCTTTTCTATCTCAATAAACAAATTCTAATGTTCAGGTCTGTGCATGAGCCAAATGTGAGTGCCAGAGTCACAAAAGTATTTTAGGCTCAGTAAACATTAGAAAGTTGTGGGCCCCTTGCTCCTATCCATAGCATTCCACGTGTGATCCATACACCCATGTCTGATCTACATATCCGTATATTTGCCATCATCATAGCCAAGGAAGTAGTGCTAATCACAGAACAGATGTGGTATTGTTGTCAGAGGCATAAGAAGAGACCCAGCATGAGCCATTTTTCCATTGGTTTGGTAGCATGCACATTGATAGCATGCTAATACCTTTTGCCTTTCTCAGGAGCCTTTGCACGTGGACAGTAGCCAGGCACCTGTCTTTGCTATTGAGTGTCCTCTACAAGAATTGCTCAAAGTGTAGTTCTACTCTGAGAAGTGACTCTATATAAATGGCAGCATGTATCCCCATGGGTTTTTTTTTGTTTGTTTATTTTTGTTTCTGTCTCTTAATAATTCCCAGGTGAGAATTAACTTCAGTTAACAAGTAAAAAGATTATTTTTTTTCTGCCAGCCCTGCAAACCCAGCCTGGGCTCTAAGAGTCAAGCGGAGTTTTTTTTCTCTCATTCATCATCAATAATAAAGGTTCTTCCAAGTAAATTAAGGCTTCCAGTGACACTTGTGCAACAGCCCTGTCTTCAAACACTGCCCTTATAATTTTACCTGTAATGTCCAATTGCCTTCTCCAGTTTCCGCACAGGCAACATTGATTGGCCAGAACTGGAAAGCAATTGACAGTTTACTCAGTCGGTAATCCAGAAGAAGGGAAAGCCTGCAGTTCACTCTCCCATAGCTGTGTTGGTTCTTCAGGGTTAAAGGGACGAAAACAGTGAAAACTCATTTTTGACACTAAAATAGACATGACTCAATATGTTTAATTCTACAGTAGAAGCAGGAGGTACAAATAGCCCATAAACATCATCAATTTAATAAATCACACAAATCTATCACAGAAAGGCTGGAGTCCCAGAAGACATACTATGAAATTTTATGGTGGCTGAATGTAATTGACAACTGAGTTAAATGACATGATGTTGAAGACTGACAAGCCGTGTTCAGTATTGTATCAGTTAACTCCATTGTTCACATACACATTCACCATAGCAAAATGTCATAGTGTTCACCAAGTCACGATTCCCATGACTTATCATCATCACCACCTCAATAGCTATATTGAGTGTGCTCTATAACAGCTGCTGTGTTATCCTACATTTACTGCACAACCAGTAGCTATTATTGCTTTATACAATGCTGTTGGATATCTACTGTATAAAAAAGTGACATTTATGATTCTATATTCACTGCAAACAATTATTTTAGGGAAAAAGTGGGATTTATATACATAAAATTAAGGAAATTTGGTCTGTTGGCCTATGGGACATATGTTATTAAGAAGAGAATGAAGAGGGTTTTTATGGAAGTTATTCAAAACAGGCCTAGTCATGGCTTGCCAAATTTGGTATTAAAAGATAAAGCTGTCTTGAGTTCATTTCAGAAATGATCTTACCATCAGATGTTTTCTTTTCTTCCCCCCATTAAATGGACTGAAAATCAGCCAAACCAAATTCCTTGAGATTTGGCAAAATGTTCCCTCCCAGATTGAGAACAGGCCAAGTTTGAGCCTGAAGGGAAACATTTTTTGCCAAAGTTACAAAAGCTGAAGTGAAAGTTCTTTCATCCCAAAGGATCCCAAAGCACATTGCAAATATTAGGCCAAATTCTTAAGTCCTTATTCATGCAAAACCCTCATCAAAGTATAAGGAATACTGCAGTCCGTGGTCAGGAAAAACTCATTTGGAGCCTGCTCTTAACTTTCACTGACATTAATGGCAAAAGTGCCACTGATTTCAATGGAACAGGATCAGGACTTTGGCTTCATTGTGAGTTTTCTCATCAGGGACTGCAAGACTGGGCCTTAATAATCTATATACAGAAGTCACTCCACCCACCCCTGAAATGCTTTTGGGGTGGAACCTGACAATTGTTCAACTGCACATGTATCTGCTCTGCCATTAGAACATTGGCTAAATGTAGATTGTAAACAAAGGTTCAAAGTCCTCTCTATCACCGTCTCAGTCCTGGCTCCTACACTAAAAGTTGCAAGTGTGTACCAAGCATGCATTAAAGAATCATCATTCTAAAAACTGGTTCAATTGATTTTTTGTGTGCGTCTTATAATACAGCATTTCCCCTTAGTTTGTTACAATAAATGTGTTTCTCTTTCCTATCTTCAGCACTATTACTTGAATTCAGTTTTTAAGTTTCCACTATTATATTATTCTTCCTAGAATTTCTCTGGCATTTAAAAATGTTCATTTTTCCAAATGAGTGCTTCCCATAATTATTATACAGACTTGATTTTCACGTTTTTCCATGATTGTGTGTTTCGCCTTTGTTCTTTTATATTTTCCCAGGGATTTTTCTTGTTTGTAAGGTTTTTTGCCTTTCCCCGTATTTTATTAATGGCTTTTCACTTCCTTGTGAGATTTGTTTTTCCCTGGAATCATGCAATTTTTACCTTGGGATTTTTTCAATTTCCCCCTGAATTTACCCACACCAAGTTTTCTGGCTTTAAAAACTTCTTCTGATACCTCATTTTTAAGGAATAACTAAACAAAAGGAGCTTTTTTGAACCCATACACTGGGCTTTGAGGTGATAATGGTAACTTTTATGCCTCTCTTTTACATATTCTAGACAATGTGGATTTTGGAGTGGACATGGGCCACAGAATCCATGGCCTCCAATATCTTCACATCAGAAGGGTTGAGTCAAAGAAAATTTCACGAGGGAAACAGCACAACATTCTCCTCTCTCTAAGATCCAATCCCATCAGTTTTCCATTAGAGAGAGTGATCTGACGCCATGTGTCCAATTTAAACAGAAAATTTCAACTTAAATAGAGAGATCTGATTACACAATTGGAATTTTATATTGAACCCAATCTTGCATTCTACTGGCCCAAACCAGTGCCAAATGGCCCCCGTGTAAAGTCTTCAATGTAAACAACCTCAGTGGGCATATTTAGAAAAAATTACCAGGCAGCTAGAGAATGGCACTCCAAGGTTAGTCAGCTTTCCTCCATTCTTTTAGTTCTACCCTCATACATTCAGTTACCTTCTTTCAAACATACTTGTTTTCCCTTAGAACAGTGGCTGATCTACAGGCTTAGTGTAAGCATTCCAACAAAAGGCTAGTGGGAAAATGCATCATTGTGCTAGGAGGCAGGTCATTAGAGAGATACGTCATCTTTGTAGTACATCTACAGCAATGTACGTGTAAAGGAGACACCTTAATGGCACTATAGTGAAGCTACGCGTGCACACATGCACACACACACTCACTCTGCCTTCATGGTATTCCAAAGAAAATTATCAAGGTCAAACAGAATGATTCTCTAGTCTGATCTATTCAAAACTAATAAGAATCCTCATTTACTGAAGTTGGTTTACAGAAGAAGCTAGTCATGGTTTTCTGCAAGAAATTACTGTGGTTAAAAAAAAAAAAGAGTAACATGCTTATTTTTACTACCTTGTGCCTCCTTCTCTTCTCTTTAGACTTTTCAGTCATGTGTGCTGCTGAACATTTGATTACATTTTTAAGCAACTGAAGCAGAATTGTTGGATGTTATTCTTTATTTAAAAGAATTCTGAAGTCTTCAGCAAACACAGCAATATGTGGCAACCCTACTGTGAAAGCTATGGGCCTGTCCCTGTTAACCATTACTTATGCAAATAATCCATACTTTTCACACGAGTAAGATTTGCTTGCATGAGTCAGCCTCTAGGGTTTGGCTCTATATCCATGCTGAATGCTAATATACACTGATTCCGGGCTGTTTATTTTTTACAGTATTGTTTTGCTTTACTCTTCTTTTATTTTATTTGTTGTTTTCAACACCATGTAACTGCAGGTCTGTACATAATTAACAATAAACTACAGAGAAAGAGTTAAGGTTTGCTCGCAGTTTGGTCATATTACAACAATTAAAGTGATTCATTGTCTATGTCTAATGGCATAATCTGATTGTAAAGACAGCAGAGTGGGTGTTGAAAAATATACAGCAGCCCACTATAGTCAGTGTCAGGCATAACAGGAAATGACTGTGGGTGTTAACCATGTCACAAATGGTTGGATTAAATGCTGACTCCACAGCTGAAAAGCCAGCTAAAGCTTTGGGAAAGCAATCATATATGTTTCAATAACAATTAGGAGATTATCTAATACTGTAAAAAGAAAAGGAGGACTTGTGGCACCTTAGAGACTAACAAATTTATTTGAGCATAAGCTTTCTTGAGCTACAGCTCACTTCATTGGATGCATTCAGTGGAAAATACAGTGGGGAGATTTATATACATAGAGAACATGAAACAATGGATGTTACCATACACACTGTAACAAGAGAGTGATCACTTAAGGTGAGCTATTACCAGCAGGAGAGCGGGGGTGGGGGGAAACCTTTTGTAGTGATAATCAAGGTGGGCCATTTCCAGCAGTTGACAGGAACCTCTGAGGAACAGTGGGGGGCTGAGGGGGGGAATAAACATGGGGAAATAGTTTTACTTTGTGTAATGACCCATCCACTCCCAGTCTCTATTCAAGCCTAAGTTAATTGTATCCAGTTTGCAAATTAAGTCCAATTCAGCAGTCTCTCCTTGGAGTCTGTTTTTGAAGTTTTTTTGTTGAAGAATTGCAACTTTTAGATCTGCTATGGGTACCCGCATGGCCCCACAGTATGCCAACATTTTTATGGCTGACTTAGAACAAAGCTTCCTCAGCTCTCATCCCCTAATGCCCCTACTCTACTTGCTCTACATTGATGACATCTTCATCATCTGGACCAATGGAAAAGAAGCCCTTGAGGAATTCCACCATTGTTTCAACAATTTCCATCTCATCATCAACCTCAGACTGGACCAGTCCACACAAGAGATCCACTTCCTGGACGCTATGTGGCTAATAAGCAATGGTCACATAAACACCACCCTATACCGGAAACCTACTGACCTCTATTCCTACCTACATGCCTCCAGCTTTCATCCAGACCACACCAAACGATCCATTGTCTACAGCCAAGCTCTACGATACAACCGCATTTGCTCCAACCCCTCTGACAGAGACAAACACCAAAAGATCTCTCTCAAGCATTCTTACAACTACAATACCCACCTGCTGAAGTGAAGAAACAGATTGACAGAGCCAGAAGAGAACTCAGAAGTCATAGAATCATAGAATCATAGAATATCAGGGTTGGAAGGGACCTCAGGAGGTCATCTAGTCCAACCCCCTGCTCAAAGCAGGACCGATCCCCAATTAAATCATCCCAGCCAGGGCTTTGTCAAGCCTGACCTTAAAAACTTCTGAGGAAGGAGATTCCACCACCTCCCTAGGTATCTCATTCCAGTGTTTCACCACCCTCCTAGTGAAAAAGTTTTTCCTAATATCCAACCTAAATCTTCCCCACTGCAACTTGAGACCATTACTCCTTGTTCTGTCATCTGCTACCACTGAGAACAGTCTAGAGCCATCCTCTTTGGAACCTCCTTTCAGGTAGTTGAAAGCAGCTATCAAATCCCCCCTCATTCTTCTCTTCCGTAGACTAAACATCCCCAGTTCCCTCAGCCTTGCCTCATAACTCATGTGTTCCAGTCCCCTAATCATTTTTATTGCCCTCCGCTGGACTCTTTCCAATTTTTCCACATTCTTCTTGTAGTGTGGGGCCCAAAACTGGACACAGTACTCCAGATGAGGCCTCACCAGTGCCGAATAGAGGGGAATGATCACGTCCCTCGATCTGCTGGCAATGCCCCTACTTATACATCCCAAAATGCCATTGGCCTTCTTGGCAACAAGGGCACACTGTTGACTAATATCCAGCTTCTCATCCACTGTAACCCCTAGGTCCTTTTCTGCAGAACTGCTGTCAAGTCATTCGGTCCCTAGTCTGTAGCAGTGCATGGGATTCTTCTGTCCTAAGTGCAGGACTCTCCACTTGTCCTTGTTGAACCTCATCAGATTTCTTTTGGCCCAATCCTCCAATTTGTCTAGGTCCCTCTGTTTCCTATCCCTACCCTCCAGTGTATCTACCTCTCCTCCCAGTTTAGTGTCATCTGCAAACTTGCTGAGGGTGCAATCCACACCATCCTTCAGATCATTTATGAAGATATTGAACAAAACCGGCCCCAGGACCAACCCTTGGGGCACTCCACTTGATACCGGCTGCCAACTAGACATGGAGCCATTGATCACTACCCGTTGAGCCCGACAATCTAGCCAGCTTTCTATCCACCTTATAGTCCATTCATCCAGCCCATACTTCTTTAACTTGCTGGCAAGAATACTGTGGTCACCTACTACAGGACAGGCCCAACAAAGAAAATAACAGAACGCCACTAGCCATCACCATCAGACCCCAACTAAAACCTCTCCAATGCATCATCAAGGATCTACAGCCTATCCTGAAGGATGACCCGTCACTCTCACAGATCTTGGGAGACAGGCCAGCCCTTGCCTACAGACAGCCCCCCAACCTGAAGCAAATACTCACAAGCAACCACACACCACACAACAGAACCACTAACCCAGGAACCTATCCTTGCAACAAAGCCCGTTGCCAACTGTGCCCACATATCCATTCAGGGGACACCATCATAGGGCTTAATCACATCAGCCACACTATCAGAGGCTCGTTCACCTGCACATCTACCAATGTGATATATGCCATCATGTGCCAGCAATACCCCTCTGCCATGTAAATTGGCCAAACTGGACAGTCTCTATGTAAAAGAAAAAATGGACACAAATCAGATGTCAAGAATTATAACACTCAAAAACCAGTTGGAGAACACTTCAATCTCTTTGGTCACTCGATTATAGACCTAAAAGTTGCAATTCTTCAACAAAAAAACTTCAGAAACAGACTCCAAGGAGAGACTGCTGAATTGGACTTAATTTGCAAACTGGATACAATTAACTTAGGCTTGAATAGAGACTGGGAGTGGATGGGTCATTACACAAAGTAAAACTATTTTCCCATGTTTATTCCCCCCCTCCACCCCCACTGTTCCTCAGAAGTTCTTGTCAACTGCTGGAAATGGCCCACCTTGATTATCACTTCAAAAGTTTCCCCTCCCTCCCCGACTCTCCAGCTGGTAATAGCTCACCTTAAGTGATCACTCTCTTGTTACAGTGTGTATGGTAACACCCATTGTTTCATGTTCTCTATGTATATAAATCTCCCCACTGTATTTTCCACTGAATGCATCCGATGAAGTGAGCTGTAGCTCACGAAAGCTTATGCTCAAATAAATTGGTTAGTCTCTAAGGTGCCACTAGTACTCCTTTTCTTTTTGCGAATACAGACTAACATGGCTGCTACTCTGAAACCTATCTAATACTGTGTTTAGCCACAGAACAGAAAGTGTACAGAGAACCTACCACAGGTGATTCTACTTAAAATCATATTAACTATCTTTTCATTATAATGGCCAATAAGTAAAACTGTTCAGAGTAATTTGCTATGATTTGTTCAGAAAGCAAGATATTTTATATGCAAATAAATAGGAAATATAACTCCTGGTTATGGTATTGTCATTAAGGTAGTTATTTTCAATTAAGAATTTTTATTATCTCTCATCAAGTAGAGTAATGAAAGTGCTATAAAATATATTTCCTCTCCCACCCAACCTGCTCTTCCTGCCCTTCTAAAATGGCCTCTCCTTTCTGTAGAAAGCAAAAAAAGAAATGATAATTTACCAGCATCATAACAACAATGCTCTTGTTTCTTTTATTTTATTCCCCTCGCTTTATCCAATTGGAGTTGAGATGTTGATATGCCATATTTCAACATTTAATGGTGTATTTTTTTTTTTTACAAGTTGCCCATTTCTCAATCCTTCCACATGTTCTTGGTCTAGTTATATATTGTCCTTCCATTGTGTAACAGTGGTTTTCAACTTTTTCCCATTTCACTTCATAAAAAAATTTGAATGGAGGTGCAGACCCCTTTGTCCAATCTTAGACATAGTCTGCAAATCCCCAGGGGTCTACAGACCACAGGTTGAAAACCACTGGTCTAACAGATGGGCCTGTTGATCTGGCACCATCTGCTCCAGGATGATATTTGGTTCCTGTCCCTCTTCTATGTGATCATGCCATTTGGAACTTTTTCTGGCAATCTTGGGCTACACTTGTTGTCTTTTTGTTTCTCTTTTTATTTCCCCAGAGGAGAAGGACTAAACCAGTCCATATTTTCTTATCTACTGTAACAATTTCATTTTATAAGGAACCTAAGCCAAAATACGAATGCCTCATATTCTCTTCCTGTTGCACAGCTGAGAGTCTGCTCACAGTTTGGTGGATATACCCGTTCAAACAAATATTCTCCTCTTGAAACCTTTCTAGTTTCTAGAGAAAAAAGAGAATCTTAATCTAGAATGACCTTCCATCTGCAATTTTATTAACACAGACACATTTTATTAAGAATTTTTGATTTTTAATCTTGGATGAGCTAACACAAAAACAAACAACACAATGTCTTTTTTTAAGGCAAAGGCTTTAATATCAGTTTAAACCCACTTTGATTGTAAATCTATTTTTGACTACACATTACCAAAGAATATTACAAGAAAAGTCTGTTTCATGAAGTTATGATTATTTAAATTGCTCTTTCTTTCTCTCTTTTTTCACTCATACTCTCTGGAGGATCTGAAAATAAGCCTCCAGCTATACAAGTCAGTGCTCCAGGTTTATCCAAGAGACTAAGGAGTTTTTCACAAAATACCTTTATTATTTTCTGGGGTTCCTCTGCATTGTGTGAAAACTCAAAGGTTTTTTGAGATCAGTAATGTAAGGGAAATGGGCACAGATGAAACCATAGAAGAATAAATGGCGTTTTCCAAAAGTTGTGCTTGCCTTATAAGCCAAAAGCTGCAGTTTACACACCAATTTGTTTTCAGTCTTTTCGGTTTGTATTATATTTTCAGTGACCCTGCATTTGTTTGGTTAGTGGCAAGAAAGAAAGTTGGAAATTATCTGTCAGCAAGCAGTGAATCTCAAAATGTTCGGAGATTTGAACCATTTCTGACAGTATCCAAAACACTTCAGTCATCTCTAATATCTGCATAAACAAATCATAATACTCAGCAGCAAAAGCATGTGCTCAACTATTGTGACTACAAATTAAGCGCCCAGTCCTGCAAACCCTTTGACTGCATTTCCATTAAGAAAAATGAAACCCATGTTTCACCACGGGTGTAGTACGGTGTAGTGGCAGTCTATAGCAGCTAGGACTCAGAAGCTGAGCAGCATGGGATGTTGTGGCAGTATAAAACTCTACACCGCAGCTTCTACCACAGTACTTCCGGCTAAGTTGCACAAGTAATGAATTACAGGTTCCATTTTTGCCACTGCAAACAGGACCTCACTCTTGTGAATCTTCCTTAAATACTTTATTAGACCCATCAAGAGTAATTCCATTCCTTACTCACAGGAGTAAGGATTATTCATGCGTCGGACCAGGCCCTGATACTGCTTCGAAGGGAGAGAGGGCGAGGCAGGTGTTCTTATTTAAGAGTTAAAGGTCCAATCCTGCAACCCTGAAGTTAAGGGGAGATGGGGAGTTTAGCTATTAAATTCAGTTGGAACATGATAAAATATAGTAATGTCTGAGGTTTTTTTAACCACATTTTCAAGAGATGATATAGTAGCAGCGTTGTTGTACCATGTTGTCCAATTAAATTAGAATGAAGTTAGCCATTTGGGTAGCACAACAGGAATACATTCAATCATCTGCATAAAGAAAGCATGACAAAAGACCCTGTGTGGGGTACTCTGGGATGCCCAAGTATGGCCTATTGAGTCATGAACTTGGTCCATTGCCAACATCCTCCCACAGCTATACAGTGAGGAGCACAAATCTGATCAATTACAGGTCTTTATTTATTTTTCAATAACCAAATACGCAAGTTAAGTTCTAACTAATTTAATAACAGTGCTGGTAAACATAAGTACCATGCATTTCCTAGCAATCTATCCATGAAGATGTGAGTGCAACACAGAGCATGACTGAGTGTATTTCATTTTACTATAAATGTGAATCAGTCAGGAAATTAAGTGTGGCCACAAGGTTTGTGGTAAATAACCAACGTGGCTTCCTGAGCCACAAAGTATGAGTCTCCCTGTTGTTAAAAAATGTGTTTCCACTTTATGAAATTATCTAAGACATCTTAAAAGTATTTTTTCTTCAACAAACTTTAGTCTTTGGTTGTATTGTACATGTGTGATTCCAGTGTTATTAACCCTACTGTTAGTTTGCTTCTGTAAATAGCACTCAGAAAAGTGACACACTAATAGAAACAGTGAAGAACTAACAGGCTTTACTACAGGAAGAATAAAATAGGATTTCACAGTCACTTATCTTTGCAGTAACCAGCTTCCTACTTCCCTCAGCACTCTCAGAGGGTTAATGGCTACTTCAGGTGGTCTCCTCAACAAAGTTCCTCTTTTGTTTATAGCCCTTTAGGAATCACAGTTTCCTCTGAAGCCTAATACTTCCAGTGGCAGGGCCAGTTTTAGCTAGTGGAAGCCTGTGAAGTGTGGTCCAGTGATTAGACCATGGGGGACTTGGAATCAGGTTGCCTGTGTTTAGCCCTATCCCAAAGGAAGACTGCATGTTTGCATGATACAAAGATTAAATCCAGGAGTCCTCAATTTGGTCCACCAGTTCTAGCCACAAAACAATACTTCCTTCACTTCCAGTGAGGGAATAGTGTGTGTGTCTGTCTCTCTGGGTGTGGCAGTCAGCATGCATTTGGGGACAAGCAGTAAGGCACACTAAAGTCTTTTCCTGCTCCCCTCACCCTGGCTGTGGTATAAGTAATACAGAACAAACAGAAAATGTATAACATTTTATTGTCTTTTTGTCTCCTTTAGTTATAAATTTTCTTCCCCATAAAGGTGTAAACTGGAGAAATTAAACAAACAAAACATTTTCCAATACTGTAATTGACTAATAGTTTGATGCAAGGTATACGGTCCAGAGACACCAGAATTTGAAAAGGGCGGTTAGCCCTTTAGAGTATTAAATGTCAAGCAAGGTCCCACTCAGGTCAATGGGAGTTTTGTCATTGACATCAGTAAAGCAGGATTTGTCCCTAAGATACATCATAAAATATGGTGAAGGTGGTTTAACCTGTATGCCTCTGCTAGTTGCCCCAGGTCTGTTTATACCACTCGATGCTATTTACCACTAGATGCTCCTGCTTTCATTTGCCCCCCCTTAGACTACACTGTCCAAATACAGCTCAGGAACTAGAGGGGTAGAAGGTAAATTTACACTACTAGTGAATTGCTTACACCCTAGAGTCCCTAGGTTAGGGCTTGTCTATACAGTGATTTAGTGCTTAGCAAGTCAGGGTGTGAATCTACAGCATGCTAGCTTGCTGTGCACTAACAGTGTACATGGACCCTAATACTGTGCACTAAAAAATTACATACTGTGCTTTGACTTGCTGCTGTTTGAAATGGGAGTACGTGTTTGAAATGGGAGTACATTAAAGAGCACTATGAAACTTTTAGTACATGGTAGGTGAGTGTGACAAGACAGAGTGCTGTAGATTTACACCCTGGCTTGCTATACACTAAATCACCATGTAAACAAGATCTTATACTAGTGTAATTTACACAATGCTCTAAATATACGAGACAAAGCTGACAAACATATGTCTGCTCTGCCTTTTGTTTAGTATTTTCCTAGATAGCGGGTTACATAATGTTGTTGCTATCATTGGAATTATATAGGTTGTATGTTCTATCTACTGTAGGTTTGGGGATAGTCTTCATGTGTTTACCCCAGTAGTGCGCCACCTTAGTAGAAAGTATGCTGAAATTGATTCATGAATCCTTAATGGCCCTTTAGTACTAAAAATAATGTTAGGTGCACAAATTTCTGCCCTAAATTTGTTTTGCCTATGTTTCTATGAAGATCTCACCATGAGATTTTTTTAATAGTAGTCTTAAATGCCAATAAATAATTTTAAAATATTTGACTTCCGCAAAGTATGTCCCCTTATGTGTTACTAGTACACTGGAATGACTCTCTGTTTTGTAAATGAACATGCATATCCCTGATGTGATTTACTGTACGGTTAATGTAAATTGTCTTGCTGGAGATTTTATGATGCCTTGTTGGATAGTGAATGTTAAGTCAAACCTTCCTATATCTGAGGAAAATAGAAGCCAGATCTAATGGAGAAGAAGTGACAAGAGCTTTTCTTAATGTGGATTCTTGCCTGTAGTAAAAGAACAGTAACTCTACCCTAATAACAATTAAATAAACTACCAGTCTTTTGTAGTATTGTTTGTTTATTTTTAAATCTTGTTAACCATCATAAACAGCTCTTCTCAACCATCAGAATGATAAAAGAGCCTGACAATATTTTGGCCAGATTCCATGTGGTTTTTTCATGACTTTCTGAAGAAAATTCATATAACGTGCTTTTTTTCCATGGGAAGCATGTTTTTCCATGATTCATAAACCCCCTTTTATCCAGTCCATGAAAGGACCTCTCTACATTATGTAGAACTGAGCTGACACATTTATGTGCAAAATTGCTGGAGCTTTTACACCACTATTCATCAAGGCAGTGTCTGTGCTCCAGGAATATTGCAATCACCTGGCACAATCAGTTTAACACACATACACAAACTCTAGGAAGACTATGTGATTATAGCACATAACAAAATATAACACCTCTGTAACATAAGACCAGTCTAAGAAATGTTAGAAAGATGTGCTTATAAATTAACGAAAGGTCATTGTCCTTTTGGTTTACGATTGAATAATATTGAACATGTGTAAAAACTAGAGGAGTAGTTGATTCAGAGGATTAGTAACAAGATATAGATCTTTTCAATGCTAAATGACCAGTGGAAATCCACACTAACCTTTTAATTTCTGAAATTCATTGCCATCTAATTGCTTGTCTGTGGCCTATGTGAAGTGAGTTTATGGTCTCAGTCCATTTCTATCCACATTACAAAAATCACCATCAAAGCAGACATCTTATTGGCTTTCTCAGCAAAGAAGCCAAAGATTGAAGCAGGGAGGCTTATGCTCCTCTCATAGGCATTGTCTACATTACAAAATTAAACTGTGGTTATCAGCCATCAATTTAGCTGAAACAGCACCAAGTATTTTTAAGCTTCTAGTGCAGACAAGTTTATGCTGTGTTTAAGCATGGTTAGATGAACACACAATTTGTCCTTGCCTATCCAGATAGATACGGCTTTAAACTAGGTGGTTCTTCGTGAGTGGGCTTGATGCACATAGGTGAAGCAATTAAGAGAAGCTTGGATGGATTCGGTCTGTATATCTCCTGTTCCAGTGATCAATGCCTGAGCTCTCAACTCACTGTGTGCCCTTCTTCTAGGCGGCTTCAAAAAAAACCCATTGATTATGAAAACGGTACAAGAACTGTGTTCTATCAAGGTCAGGGAGATTTTTTCCCCCATGGGATATATTTTGTAGAAAGAGTTCATAGGATTGTCTACAGAATATTCCAGAAACAGTTAAAAGATCATGTCTATTCCAATCAATGAAATGCAAATACATGCAATGTCTGGACACACCGGAGACGCATAGTTCCAAAAACTGACAAGTACAGCCTCGAATGAACACATGGCTTGCTCAAGCCCTGATGCTGCAAAGAAAGCAATGAGGAACACTTTTGTGCTTGAACAGAGCCCTAGTGACTTCTGTTACAGAGATTCTCTTTGCAGGATCGAAGTCTTAGGGTATGTCTACACTTTGAGCTGGGTATGTAAATCCCAGCTCAAGGATATATCCCTGCTAGTTCTGATTGAGCTCATGAACTAAAAACAGAGTGGAGTAGAGGTGGCATGAGCAGTGAGCTACCTCCAGTAGTTACCTATCAGAGATGCTGAGGTGGCTCGACCCTCCTGCTGCTTGCACCACTGCAGCTACGCTCTATTTTTCGTATGCTAGCTCAATAAGAACTAGTGCAGGTATGTTGCCTCAAGCTGGGAATTATAAGTATTTATTTCTACCCACCCTTCCGGGACTGTAGAGTTTTGCCAAAACCTGCACTGCATCCAGATACTCCCTCCGGCCCATCTGTACCTTATATCACCAAATAGTGCACGATGTCTGGGTTCATGGTGAGAATGTACATGTTCACTGTGCATTTATGGCTTGATCTAGTGAGATGCCTTGAAGATGGATGTTGGCGTGGTTAAGCACCTCCTAGGGTCAAGCCTTTATACAATGTCACTGTATACAGGAGTAGTCAGATCAAATAGTATTCACTATCAAAACCCTGGCTGATTAAATGTAAACCACCTAATTAAATGACTACTTCCATAATATTTATACATAGCAAAATAAAGCATTAACCACCCCAGATAGGATTCAGCCAATTTTTGTATACATGGGAGGAGCATGTACGCACGATATGTACTTTCTTGAGAATTTTCACTGAGCTTACCAATACAGATTTTTTAAAAATTGTCTAAATAAGTATTTACTTGTTACCGTAGCCCATAATAGTTTCAAAGGAGCCTTTATGATCTGTCAGGTCAATAATGTGCATTTTTAAAAGTCCCTGAATACATATTTGCATGATCTGTATTTCAAAAGCTCTGTAAATATGTATTTGCACAACAGACCATAACAATCTCTTTGAAGCCATCGTGGTCTATATATAGTGTTAATCCTCCAATGGTGTTTTATTTTCCAAAAAAAGCTTTTATTAATAAGGTGCTCAGATGCTATGGTGATGAGGGTGACAGAGAAATATGAGGAAAAGAGGTGGGGGGTTATGTAATTTAAAAATTGATTTAATAATTAAGATCAAGGGGGTAGGTAGGCATTTATTTCCACCCTCCCTTTTGGACTATAGAGTTTTCCCAGATGTGTAGCTCTCTTCACACTCTCTTCTATTTGTTCTTTATTGTTGATGGACTTTATCTTTCTGAATAATTATTTCTGACATGCAGTTGGCAGTCTTTTCCATGAGAATCTTTCTGTTATGTTCTAGGTCAGCCTCACCCCAGGGAAAAAATGAGGCATAGTGTCTTTGAATCAGGGATCTAAAAAAAATGTAGCAGTACAATACCCTTATCCCTCAGTGTACATTTTTATACAAGGGTCTTCTTTCATCAAGGTCATGATGCTTTTCCCCTAATGCCCTGAGATGAGAGGTTCAGTGTACTCTTTTATAAGTCACATTTTATTCTTCAGCAAGCAAATAAGAGGGTTGATCTGGCTGGGTCCAGCATCATCACTTCTCATCTTTTGCATGGCCTTCTCAAAAAAGACACAGGAGCAGGATGATATACAGAGTTTTGTTAAATTGAGACACCACAGAACAGATGGCAAATGCAGAGTGCCCTCCATCACTCTTCTTCACATTGAACTTTCTTTCCATTAATGTCTTTGTACTAGGAACGAAGCCATCTGTGTTTGTGATAGGCTGAATTCTAGTTCATGCGGTTGGGTGCCACCTACTTTAATAATAAGGCAGGTTGCTATGTATCTGCTGCCCCATCAGTATGGCAGAAGGTACAGAAATAGCTTAACTGATTGTGGATGTCATACACAAAAAAATTGCTTCATATGTTTGTTTTTAGTTAAAATTTTTTTGAAGTAATCATAGAATCATAGAACTGGAAGGGAGATCGAGAGGTCATCTAGTCCAGTCCCATGCATTCATGGCAGGACTAAGTATTATCTAGACCAGGGGTCTCAAACTCAAATGACCACGAGGGCCACACGAGGACTAGTACATTGGCCCGAGGGCCGTATTACTGATACCTCCCACTGCCCTCGGCCCCGCCCCTACTCCACCCCATTCATGAGGCCCTGCCCCTGCCCTGCCTCTTCCCACCCCTTCTCTGCCCCCATTCCAACCCCTTCCCTGAAATCCCCACCCCAACTCCACCCGCTCCCTGCCCCCAGGGGTGCAGGAGGGGTGCGGGGTGCAGCAAGGGGCTCAGGGCAGGGGGTCAGGGTGCAGCAGGGGGCTCAGGGCAGGGGTGCAGGGTGTGGCAGGGGGTTCGGCTGCAGGAAGGGTTCGAGGAAGGGCTCTGGCCCAGTGTGCACCAGGGGCAGCACAGGCTCCCTGCCTGCCCGCTCTGCCTCTGTGCCACCCTGGGAAGTGGCCAGAACCTGGGGGAGGAGGGCCACAGGGGTCTGTGTGTTGCTGTTGCTTCCAGGCACCTTCCCCAGCAGCTCCCATTGGCCGGGAACGGGGAACCACGGCCAATGGGAGCTTTGGGGGAGGTACCTGGAGGAGCGGCCAGGGCAACACACAGACTCCCTTCCCCCAACCCCAGGTCCCGCACCAGGCCGGAGCTGCTCTAGGTAAACGCTGCGGGGGGGCGGGGGTGCTGCGGGGAGCTGGCGGGCCACCGGAAATAGCCCTGTGGGCCGCGTGTTTGAGCCCCCTGATCTAGACCATCTCTGACAGGTGTTTGTCTAACCTGCTCTTAAAAAGCTCCAAGGATGGAGATTCCACAACCTCCCTAGGCAATTTACTCCAGTGCTTATTCCAGTTAGGAAGCTTTTCCTAACGTCCAACCTAAACTTCTCTTTCTGCAATTTAAGCCCATTGCTTCTTGTCCTACCCTCAGAGGTTAAGAACAGCAATTTTTCTTCCCCCTCCTTGTAATGAAAAATGCTAGAAATGCCCTTGAAACTGAAGTCATTTAAATGAGATTCCCGGATGGTACAAATTATCACAACTACAGTGATTTCAATGAAGCTGTGCTGATTTACATTAACTGAGAATCTGGCTCATCTATTCATAGGGCAGGTACAGTATTAATGGAGACAATGTAAGTTTACCCACTCTAGCCTTTGCCTCAATTCTGACCAGGAGGGAATGCCTTTCAAGTGAAATGGTAGTTTTGAACCCACACACGTTTCTACACTGCTTAACTAATATATCCATGCACTGACTTCTGTCTGTTTTGGGGATATATAATAAATGTAGCATCCAATACATGCAGAACTCAGAAGACTAAAAAAAAAAAAAAAAACAATTCCCCCCTCCCCATGCATGGGGTGTATAACCCAGGAATTCAATGGAGAAAGAAAAAACTCAGAATATTGCCTTCAGCCAGGCCACCTTGGGCTGTTATCACATCTGGTTTTATGAGATAAACAAAGTTGGTTCTGGTCAGTACTCTGGTATGAGATCTCCAAGGAAAAGCTAAGCACCACAGGAACTGGTGTTCATGATTTAACAAGTAATATACTTTCTCTCTGAGTCAGTAATGTACCTATGCCACAGGATACATATAGAGAACACTGAGTTGTTGGAGGTGCCATATTTTGGATCAAATGTAAAATGAAGTTTCCAATTAGCTGTGAGAAGAGGGCCATTAGATGTGGTGTCCTAGCCAAACTTTCATTTGGGCATTTATTTGAGTTGGAAAGTTCAGATTTGTAATCAGCTCAGAATCAAAACTTCCTTAAAGTTTTGGGATGTTCAGATTCAGTGTTATGTAATTTGGTTTATTATACCTAGAGGCCCAAATTACAAATTCAGATCAGGATCAAATTACACCAGAGTTCTGTGTGATCCAGAGCTGGTGTTTCAGGGTCCAGCCCAAATCTGGTAATTGTAATCTGCCTCTATTAGTTCCTGCTGGCACTTTCAGTAGGTATGGTATGTATACTTCTGTTTGTATCCTAAACTGCTTTGTAGTACTGTCATACAAAATTACGAGATCTGCAGTGCTCCACCCCACAAACAATGAGCAGACATTGTGATGACATATTGTGGAGGATTACATGGGTTGTTGGAGCTAGCATCAGTCATCACCATTTGAAGAGGCCTGAATATTGATTTATGGCTATGGAATTTTCTGATGTGCTGATTTTCTATGTGTAGCAGAAAACAGAAAAAAATAAATCACCAGAGATGACCACATTCCCATATATGAATACTTTGTAAAGTGATTTGGTGTTTTTCTGGACAAAAGGTACTCTACAAACATAAGTCACAATCATTGATTATTCTAATAAAATTTGTTGTTGGTGCATATTAAGTTCTTGAGTTATAGGAACTGGTGAGTTTTGTAATATTTTAATCTTATAAGGTGAAATTTTGGCTGCATTAACTTCAACAAGGCCAGGATTTCATCTGTAGTACATACAATGCACATATTACACATTTATGTACAATTGTGTTTGTCAGACTCACAACAAATATAAATATTTTTTGATCGCTGAAAAAAATTGCTCTTAGGTTATTTTAGCCTATTTGAGAATTTCTGTTTCAGCAAGAATTTGATTTAAAAAGATGTAGCAGGATCATGTGACTTTAGCCCTTTTATCAGTAAACGGATATTCTATTTCCCCAACTTCTTGTATTATTTAGATTACATTTTGCATATTTTGCACTGAATTAATCCATATCAGAGCAGGTTTACTTATAATAATAGTAGTGAGGGTGCTGTCAGTTTTGTTTCTTGTTTTCATCTGCTGTTTTCTAATTCCAACATAATGTAAATGTTATGATACAAAATGTACTTCAAGGACTGTATGAAAACAAAGAGCCAGATCTGAGGCTAAGTATACTACTTTATACCTTCAAAGACATGAAAGGTCTGATTCTGACCTCACATCTGCTAGTGTAAATCAGGATCAACCTCCCACCCTCCAAAAGTAATGGAGTTAAACCAGTGTGAAACTGGAACAAGTAAAACCAAAATCAGGTTCTAAATATTTAGCCATTGGAGTGGAAACATTTTCTCTGAAGAGGAATAACCCTACTGTTCACTAGCTCGGTCTCTCAAGCCAACCTCCGTTCCCGTTATACTTCTTCAAATCTGTGGCATATGCTACAGGTAGGGGAAGGAGCCTGCACATATTGTTTCTGTTTGAGAAGGAAGTACACTCTGCACTTTCCCTGAACATAAATTCAGTCAAAGTGATATGACATTAATCAGGTCCAGAACCTGGAGAAATCACATAGGGACTTAGCTTCTTATATTAAATGCAGCAACGTATGGCTGGTTAGTTGGTTTATTGAATTTTTGTTTTTAACACCGCCCCTTACAAAATGCTAGAAGCAGGACAAAATAATCTTATTTCTCCTCCCAACCCCAGCTCAGCTTTTCTGCTTAAGCAATTGGGACCATGAACATTTACACTGTATATGCTGCTGCCATACTCTGTATTAGCATAATTCTACCAGATCATGGAGAACAGCAAAAAATAGTACAAGGTATTTCCAGACTTAGAGGGCTTCATAGCATAAATCTGAACCAAAGATTAAACTCAAGCTTCATAAAGCTCTCCTAGCTCTCCGTATGAAGCTATGAAACAATACCCTGGCTTCTAAGTACTTCATTTGGATAATGTGCTCATGTTTTGTCACAGAATTGCAGTGGAAAGCCTCACTTGATCTTCATTCTTAGTCCATATGTACTTTAGAGAAGGGCTAGGGGGAAGCATCATAACAAAACAAGATCCTTGTCTTTCAAACACTGATAATTGACTATTTACATAATGCAAATTGAAACCCCTTTTCTAATGCAAGAGCCCCAGTGCACAAAAGAGTTTCTTGCTCCATTAAAAAGACAATTTTATCCATGTAGCAATGGAAAATATCAAATTCAAGTAGGAAAGTGGGTGCCTTTAAGTATTTCATTTTTTACAGAAATATGTTTTAAATGAAATACTGCCTAACAGATAAATTACATTGGCTTTGCCTATGCAACCGGCTGATTTAGTGCTACCAGCAGTGCAGATGGTTGGCGACAACTTTGTAGGAGCTTAAACATCTTAGTACATGAATGCAATTTTTGCACTAATACAAAACATTTCTAGAGTTATCCCCCATATGTAATGTTTTCCTTTGAGAGAAATGATTTTGCCTCACAGTGAAAAGAGTAATATACAAATTACTTCAGGTAACCTGAAGCCTTTTAAAAAAGAAAAAAAATGCAATTATATCTACTGTCTGCAACTACAGTTTAATGAAAACTGAAGAATGAAATGGCTTTTTTAAGTTTCAGAACTTACAACAGGTCGCTCCTTATTAACAGAGCAGTTGCACCAGAAATTTGTTTTTGTAATTATGTTCTTTGTGGTCTACATAGTTTTAAAATAGTGATGCAAAAAGGGCAGCTGGAAATACTGCTAGCTGCTTACGTAATCCCCAGGGAGAATAAAAATAGATAACAGTAAATGATACTATATAGTCATCTGTAGGAGGTTAAATTAACAGTCAAAGCTAAGAATTTTGTTTAAAGAAGTGGTATACTTCACTGTATACATTAAAAGATGGGAGATGAGATAGCAAATATCATTGGGAATCCCCTCTTTGATTATGTGAATGAAAAAAAATGTATCTCATGCCTTGAATCAATAATTATCTGATCTTGTAATAACAAATATAAATCAAATAATGGTCTCTACCACAAAAGTGCTTACAACAAACATGAAAAATAAAGTTTACTAATAAGACAAAATAGCAGCTTAATGAATGATACTAATTCTTACTTTTATGCTCAAAAGAAATCACCCCAATCAGATAATAAAACTAAGTGCAAATTGAATAGACTTAAATGAAGGTCAAGGGGACTATCACTTTTCCAGCAACATTTTACTTGCTACAGCTGATGTATGTCCCCATTTAGCAATATGACAGGTAAGAAAAGGCAGAATTCCTTTGATGTCCCCCAAGTACATTTCCTCTGGATTGGCAGGGAAGATGAAGATGGTAACTGTAACAAAAATAAAGCAAGCTTTAGAAAATCCAGAGTTGAACAGGTTCCTTCCTGGCATCTAATCCTTTATCGCTGATTCACATCTCCTCTAGATTTTCCAGTGCATCTTTTCTCGTCTATTTAGGTTCTAGGATGTTTTGCTGGCACCCACCCCCCTAGTAATATGGTGCCTGTCTTCTAGACTGTAAGCTTTTGGGGGAAGAAGCAGTCTTATGGGTGCCTCAGATATTATTGACTTAATATTAATTGTCACAGGCACAGTTGTGGCATTAGACCACAGTCAGCCATAGGTGGCAATGCAGAGGCACAGCAAACGAGTGAGAGCTCCTAGAGGGATTACATCTCAGGCAGATACTTCACACGCATGGCCACTGTGCCAAACTCAAAGGTTGGTGCAGAAGCCATGCTCCCCTGCTTTATCTGCCTGAGACATAACACATCACAGACCCTCCACACCTACATTGTAAGTAATTTTACTCACCACCGTAATACCTCTAGCATCTGTGTTCATTGCAAGGTTCTTTGTCTCTAGTATGCCCTGTTGACCATTTTTTTAGCTCTATGATGGCCTGTTTCTTGCTCCATCTTCTGTAGCCCCACCTTCCAGCCTGCTCACCTCTTTCTAATGTTGTTACCCTTCTGGGGTAACAAAAGTTTAACTAGAGAATCCAAACAGAAGCGCCAAGTCCCTCTGGAACTACACTGAAGTTCCCTGCTCCTCACCCAACTACCACAGACTGCAGAGTTCCATCTTTGTCTGAGCACTGCCTCCCAGGTTTTTTTTTCCTAGAGTCTCTTCTTCCTAGCAGCTTTTCTGACTGACTCCTTTCTCCAGCTACTCTGGTAGCTTCTTCTAGGAACTTCCTTTCTTCTAACTGACCCTGTCTCAGGGCCTAATCTACATCATTTTGTGGTCCTTGTCATCCTAATTTCACCAGGCCCTTCTCAGAGAAAGGGAGGAAACAACTTTTTTTTAAAAATATATATATATATATAGATATATATATATATATATATCTATCTCTTCACTCCCTGAGTTCTCTTCCCCTGCCTATGTAGTCCGCCCTGACCCTTTCACAGCTGGGATCACTCATTGTAATTGAGTCACCAGCTCTGGATCAGGTGAGGGTTAGCTGCTAGATTAAAGACAATGCTGAACCACTCTCCTTAAAGGGCCAGCCAGCCACTCACACACATACACCCACTCAATATGGTAAAATCTCGGGACAGTGGGAGTTACAAGGATGCTGGAATAATTTTTATAGTGGGGGTACTGAAAGCCATTGATCCAAACTGTAAACCCTGTATATAATGGAAACCACTTCCAGCCAGGGGGTGCGGGAGCACCCCTAGTTCCAGCACCTATGGGGAGTTATATTCCTACCCTCTCCTTGATCCCTGCCACCCCCTGTAAGGAAGGCAGCACCGGAACAGGTCTAGTCTGGATTAGTTATGCACTGAGGGGGATCCAAGCAATGCCACCATGTCTGGCCCTGGATCTGGTGCACAGGTGATGTAGAGGGAGATTACACCCTTTACTTGCTTCTCTCCCTATTTTGAGGCCCAATTGAGCCCTAAGAGCTTAAACATGTAGAGTTTATCATAGGCTTCACCACCATTTGAATTACTAAATACAGGGCAGGATCCTCAGTTGGTATAAATTGATGTAGCTCTATTGAAATCAGTGGAGCAACATCAATTTACATAATCTGAGGGTCTGACCCAGAATGTTTCTTTTTGCAAGAAGACACCAGTATCATTAAGCAGAGCTGGTATAAATGTAACAAAGTGTAAAGATGACATTTTGCGATGGGATACCACATAGGAATTAAATCTGCAACCAACAGACTATTTCCTACAATTATACATGGAGTAGCAGGCTAACTGGTCAAGAAAGTAGTAAACAAACCCTCAAGACTTGTGAACTCTGTCATTCACCTTCCTCTGCACTGTCTTCAACATGCCTAGCTTTACAGGGAGCAAAGAGCTAAACTACAAAAAAAAAAAATCTGAATGCATAACACCAATCCAGCAATCTGAATGAACAAAACCAATTCTGATTTGACAAAAACCAAAAGCCATTTGAGCTACTGCAATGCAAGTTAATGTTCACAGTGAGATCACTGTGTCTTGATCTCATTCTGGGGATGGAGAGAGGCTGTGGCCAGGTTATGTGAGGCCAACTTACAGTCAGACAGTTTACTGTCTCACAGGGACCTCCACCCTGCAGCTGAGCCTGGACAGTCAGACTCAGGCTAGCTCTGCTCAAACTAGCATGCTAGAAATAGCAGAATGAACTTTGTGACACAGGCAGTGCCTTCGACTAGCCTCTCAAGTCCAAGCCTACTTGAGCCCTTAGCTTTTGCTACCACCCATGCCACAATGTCAACACTGCTACTTTTGGCACACTAGCTGAAGTGGCACAAGTCCGTCTACCTGGGCTCAGAGGCATGCTCCCAGCCACAGTGTGGACACGCCCATACACTAAAGGGACTGATCTAGAGCCAATTGAAATCAGTGGAAAGACTCAGAGAGATTTTAATGGACTCTGACTCAGGTTCTAAGAGAGGAAGAAAGAGTGTACAAAAGTGGATTAAAGCCATAAGTACTTTTAAATTTTTTTCTGAAAGTATTTCAGAGACAAAAGGGAGCATGGAATTGAGACTTCAAATCAATATTTTAAAGTTCTTTTCAAATAGTACACCAGGCACTTCCATTGCTAGAATTCTTACCTGTTAGCTGTCACATTTATACCCCACTATCTTACACAGTTTGAGTGCATCTGTTTCTCTTTATCTTCATATCTAATGGACATTTACTTTAAAAAAAATACTTCCCCAAACTTTCCCAAGAGACAGAGGAGAGAGTGTTTGCCCCTAGCATTTAAAGTTTATGTTTTGTATTTAAAAAGTATGGAGGCACTGATATGCCATTTTTTGAGGATTTGATTTGTTATATCTGAGATCAGTTATGAACAGGAGAAAGCCACTTGATTTGGTGCCTGGAGCAAAGCTAAGTGGTTCAAGAAAAGGCTAAACATAAAGCAAATGAAAAATCACAAGACACAAAAGTGATGCTGTGATTTAGCAATGGACAAACCTTGAAAAAGATTCAGAGACTTGGTTTGGTTCCTACAAATACTCAGATGTTTGTATACTTATCTGAGCCACTTGCATCTCTACTTGGGGCTAAATCCTGCTTTCTGTAACATGGATGCCCTGGGGAAGGAAGGAGTCTCTCCTTTTCCCCCCACCTGTGCATCTACAGGCATGATTACTACCTAGCACTTAGGAAAGCAGGGGGTGGGGGTAGCTGGTTAATATGCCTATTAGCATCCCATTGCTCCAAGTCACCAGCACATGCTAGCTAGGGGTTTGTCCTGCTCCTTTTTAAAGGAATAGTAATGTGTGCCACACCAATTATTTTCCAACCCCATGTCTGCCTGTCGTAAGCCACCATGCCCTTCGCTGTCAGGATAGTTCTGATTAACCAAATGAGCTGTGCACTGCTCTCCTTCCATTTGGCTCCAGGATGTAAGGGCAGGATTTAATCTTTGGTTAGGACCCACTCGAAAAGACTTAAGGCCCGGCTTGACAAAGCCTTGGTTGGGATGGTTGCAGAGGATTGGACTTCCAACCCTAATATTCTATGATTCAAACAGTATTTTGTCACTTCCATTTCCTGTCCTGGATAGAACCACACCAGGAGGAGCAAAGGCACTAAGAAAGGAAAAATAACTATTCAAAAGTATATTAAAGAAAAATGCTTTGGGTCTGAGCTCACTTCTTATTTCATTCTATGTAACTAGAACTAAATCTAAATGAGATGAGCATGACATGGCTGCTTTACTACAGGGATTGAATTGGGGAAAAAAGATATAGTAATGGTCTTCCAAGCTCTACCTACCTGAGACACCTATAAGAAACACCACTCACCAGAAATCTTTATGATGTGATAATCCCCCTCTTTCTTGAAATGAAATAGCTAACAATGTTGTCATTTTAAATGATCATTAGCTTAAGGGTTAATGGCCCATTAAGATGGATAGGGCTCTTGTTACAAGCAGTCAGCAGACTAAGGGTTTGGCTACACTTGCAAGTTAGAGCACATTAAAGCAGCCCCAGGCGCCCTAACTCATGACCCATCCACACTGGCAAGGCACTTAAGAGTGCCTGGGCTCTGCGGCTGGAGTGCTCCTGGTAATCCACCTCCACGAGAAGCATAACGCTTGCTGTGCCTTGGCTGAAATGCCCCAGCGTCAGTGTGAACGAGGTGTTTCATTACTGCGCTGTGATCGGCCTCCGGAAACATCCCATAATCCCCTTAAGTCAAGTGGCCACTCTTGTCATTGTTTTGGAATCAGCTGCAGGAATGCAGATATGCCTTTTCAAAGCTCCGTTTCTGGCAGCTGACATGCTTATCTGCTCTGGGACAAAGCAACCATTAGTGTGGAATGTTGCTTGCTGTGAGTGTGTGCCAGAGAGAGGTGTGTGGGGGGGTCTGCTGCTGTCTGAGTTTACAAGACAGCATGCTGACACGGTCTCACGTCTTCAAAAACCCACTCTCTCTCTCCCCCCCCACGTATACACAACACACTCCCTGTCACACTCCACCCCACCCCTCCCCATTTGAAAAGCACATTGCAGCCACTTGCATGCTGGGATAGCTACCACAATGCATTGCTCTCTGTGGCATTGCAAGAGCTGCTAATATGGCCACTCCAGTGCATTTGAATCTGACAGTGTGGACACACTGCAGTGCTTTCCCGACTGTGTTCTCCGAGGGCTGGTTTAACTCAGTGCTCTACATCTGCAAGTGTAGCCATGCCCTTAGATAGACAGCATCAGTTAATGCTAATTTCACCTTTTAAAGATTATCTTTGCATTCATAGGGGCAAGAGTATTAATTTATTTTACATTAATTCTTAGACCTGTGGTGGGCAACCTGCATCCCACGGGATCTGCTGGCAGGTTGTGGGATGTGTTGGCTGCCGCTTGCCACAACTCCCATTGGCTGGGAGTGGCGAACCATGGCCACGGGGAACTGCGGGCGGCTGTTCAAATATAAAAAAAACGTCTGGCGGCCCACCAGCGGATTACCCTGAAGGGCTGCCTGTGGCCTGTGGGCTACAGGTTGCCTACCACTGTTTTAGACTCTGGAGGTTAGGGTTTGATAAGGATCTGCTTCCAGATAAAAGTACCAGCTCACTAAGTCACCCATAGCTGTTCCAGTTCAGCCCTTGCATGTTGTTATATTCAGTGGTGCTTGGGAACTACTCAGCAGGATGCTTGCTGAAGAAAAGCACAGAATTAGCACAGGAAACAAAACAAAACACCACACCCAACTATTGGCAGGACTCCGAAATAACGGTATGCGTGGCCCCTTTTCTACTTTGATTCAGCAGGCATATCTAAGGTTATGTGTGTTGTGTCTGGCACACCTAAAACCCACAAAAGAGAGAGCAATTCTTAGGATTTCACTGTGTAGTGCTGAATTAGTAAAATTATTGCACAAAACTAACATGTATCCTTTTCTTTTCAAATAAAAAAAAAGACCAACAGTAACTATAACAAGAACTTGCAGCACATATTACACATGGTAATGCCAGTGGCAGTCCCCATAATGCGCAAGCTCAAGGAGATGTTCAAGACTACGGCCCCATTCTCACTTTCTCCATTCTTATACTCAGGGAGGCTGAAGAGAAAGGTGGCTTTCTGCTACCTTTGCTCCTCTTGGGTGTAGGGACTACCAGCTACCGGATTGCAGTCCTTGGCAAAATCCTGGGGGGTTCTCTAATTTATACTTTTCTGCAATGACCTTCTCTGAATTATGGCAGCAGACCAGCATAACTGGAGTACAGTCCAACGTAACTTCAGTTGCTCAGCACCCTGGCATGCCCCCTCCACAGTTAATCCCCAGTGGAGAGATGTGCCAGCTTTTTAGCCCCTCTATACCAGCTCCACCAGCATAGAAAGGCCCCCGGGAAGTCCTGAGTTGGAGCCTGTGAGCCCAGGCAGGCAAAATCTGAGAACTGGAAGGAGATGATGGAATGTTGGATGCTTGGTAGAGTAACTTAAATATGGTGTAAATGACACATTGGAAAGTTGAGGTAGCTTACACCTTCCTGCTGATTGCTTTTCCTAATACAACTCTGCCTTGCTCACTTCTCAACATGCAAGTTATCCAGATTTGGCAGTCAGGTAATTTGACCACTCCCCTGAGCTCAAGTTCCTCAGACCAAATAGAGAACCCATTTTAATCAAGTAAGAAAATGTCTGAACATCACTCAGGGAAAGCTGCCAGCAAAAGCCATGATTCAACACAGCGAACACAGTTCTGATCTCAGACCTTAGACATCATTTAAATCCCCCCTCTCCCCACCGCCCAGTCAAAAAACCAAACAAACAAAACCATAAGACATACCAAGATAAAAAAAGGTAACAAACCTGAAAAGAAGAAGCTGATCTGTAGTTTAGTCAGCAATGGGACAGTTAAAAATAGACTGTGTTGCACTATGTACCACAAGCTGTGTTCCTCAGTGTGGACCTGATACAGCAAGGTGCTAAGCCCCTTGAGGTCCACAGGATCTTTCTGGATCAGGCCCTCAGTGAGCCAGGGAATTTCAGGGTCTGGGTGTGCCCAGCAGCCTACATAAAGAGTTTCCTTAATGTTGACTATTGCTGAGTCCTATGTCGTCCCTATTGTGAGAAACGCAATAAACAGATAAAATTTACTGGGAGCATAAAACACAAGCTTGTCCTGAGAGACAAGGTGGGTGAGGTAATATTTTTTATTGGACCAACTAAGGTTGGTCCAATAAAAGATATTACCTCACCCACCGTGTCTCTCTAATATCCTGGGACCAACTCGGCTACAGCAAACACTGCAAGCAAGCTCCTCCTGAGGCAGTAAGCCTGCTGCCATGTTGAAAAAGGAACATGAAATGAGTATAGTCTCTTTGGCTGAAGCTCTGAGCCTGTTGTGAAGGATTACTAGTGCCAATGGACTTCTTTCCTCCCTTTTCCCATACAGCAACTGGATGTGAGCTCCCTGAAAATCAGTCTAGCTGGCAAGCGCAAGCTCAAATATCTGTGTGCCAGCAATGTAGGGCTCTATCTGTGCCACTTCTGATCCATCTGCAGAACACAACACATGCCAGTTGCTGTGCTCAGGGTGGGCTGGGAGAGGGAATCCATTAGAGAACAAGTCCATAGCATAATTAAAAAACCAACATGTTTTTTTCTTGCTGCCCTGATTTTTTTCCTCTTTAGTTTAAAATTCCTCATTTACTTTAATCAAACTCATGTGAGATTTAAAAGCTTGGTGAATTTAGGATTCTGTTATATATAAATAGGATTTTTTTTTAAACCGAGAAAGGGTGAGGATTAGCTTGCCAAGCAGGTTTTCCCAAGTTCTCCTAGCTCTACGTTATGTGGCTCTCTGTCTGGATCAAGTTCCAAGCTTGAATTCCAAACGACCTGGAAGGAATCCTAAACTAATGTGGATGCCGGCATTTCAAGGCTTCAGCTCCACTGATAGTGACAAGAATGAGGCACAAAAACTAAAGGAGACAATTAGGCATTCAAAATTAGCCAAGGACTGAGATCTACAGTTGTCTGAATGACCAAAAAGGCTTCCACATTCATGCTACCTAATGTTGTGAGTCTGTTCAAATCCTCAGAGCATTTCAGGTAGCACAAATGAGTGGCATTTTAGAGGGAAGTAAGTGACGTACTGTACACAGACTTGTTTTTACTTACATACATCTGTATAGAGTACAAATAGGTTTCTGAATATCTTGATTCAGTACTTCTTTCTAATGCCAAGTATTTTATAAAGATATGGCTGAGTCCACTTTCTCTTCCCAGTGATCGAATTACACAGGACAAATCTCCGAAGAGGGGTTTGTCACAGGGCAATCAATGTCTGGAAGTCTTTGCCTCCAGAGGTGCTAGCAGAAACAACCTTACTGCAAGCCAAGAATAAACAGACAATTATCTGGAAAACAATTGTATATTGGTGCATGGGATTAGGTTCTTAGATGTCAGTGTTTCAGTAAGTGGCGTTCTGCATTCTTAGTGAATACTGAAAAAATGTTCCTATATGTTAGCAATAATATGACAAAATATAACAACATTTCAGTTTATCTAGAGGATCTAAAACTGCTTTCCAAAAAGTTTATACAGTCACAGTTCAAATTTATGGTGGAAAGTGGACGGTATTCTTCCCCAGTAACATTATAAAACAATATTTAGAAGGGAAAGTTAAGAATAACTTTTCCTTTCAAAATTACATGAGATGTTTGTGTAGGTGGATGCAGTAAATGAACCTGAATTTGGCCAACACACCAGAGTTAATCCCTCTGCTCTTGTGGAAAATGCAATGGACCCTTTTAATGACAATGGACCAAATTCTGCTCTCAGCAACACTGGTATAATTTTTTACTAATCCATTGGCTCCAATGACTGACTCAGGAGAATTACTCAAGCTTGTCTTTGAGATCAGAATCAGCCACCAAGAGGTCCTTGGTTTTATATCTCTTCTGCAAGACTAATATCAGCAACACTGTACTCACCACACAGATGCATTTGTTCATTACTGCTTCAGAGGGAAGCATGATACTCAGTGAATCATTAGCACCCTTGTTCTAATGCACTTCTGATACTCTTGGAAGTCTCGCACCGATGTACTTAAATTCATCCTGCTTAATTTATGAAATCTGACAAGATCACAAACTGAGATAGTGTGGCTTCAGGCCATGATGTTTTGCTGGAGAGGTCTATCTACTATTCAGCTTAAAACCCACATTAAACATAAGCACAATTACCAGACCTTGTGTTATTAGCTCCCTCTGAAATATAGACTACTAAACACAGGACTAGAATCTCTTTTGATTTTAATCTATCATTCCAAATAATTTCTACCTTTGCCATTGAGCCGCATGCTACTCATTGCAACATAGTTTGGTAGGCAGCAAAATATAGCAAACAGGCTTCTAACCTACAGGAAGGTGATGCGAAATGGCTGGCATTAGGGAAGCCTGCCACTGGGGAAGGGGCTTTGTGGCTTTGGAAAAATTGAGCTGGGGAGCTGATGCTTTACAAAGTGGGACTGAGTGGATTTTCATCTAGAAATCTAGTTGTAAGTTCCTGCTGCTTCCACTAGCACTAATTTCTCCTCCATACAGTGAACCCCACTCTCTCTGAGGTGCAGTTTCAGGGCAGGAACTGGCAAAACCTATGTGGTATCGCTTCAGGAACTGTGTTTAACAGAAGAAGGGAAACCAGGTGTGCTCACTGTGGGTGGGCCAAAATCTGTAGTTTGGGGGAGCTAGGGAGGACATATGTCAAATACGAGGAGGTTCTTTCTGAAAAGGAGAATGTGCCTCATGGACCAGCCATGACATAGCCCCAGATTCATTCCCTTACCCATTTTGAGCCCCAGTATAATTTATTAAAGGGATGCTGTCAAGCTGGGATCATGTGATGTTTAAGTGTAAATTGAACCAGGCATAGAAGTAACTTGCTGGATGAGTAGCTTGCAACCAAGACAGTCAAGAAAAGTGGTTTACTCATATGTAGCAGACTGACAATGGCTACAGAAAGTACATACAAAATACCATAAAAAATAATAGGGAGCATCTGCAAAAGCAGCAGTGAGGGAAATTGCAGAGAAGTCTTCGATATCTCATATCATGCCATGGCTATGATGGTGGAATAGAATGCTGTGCAAACTGCAGCTAGTTGTGGGGTGTGCTTTGTGAGTTTTATTCCCACTAGGAATGATGATTTTCTTGACAACTCATAACTTAACATAGTATATATGTCACCTATGAGCTGCAGTTGGTGTCCACTATGCAGCATATTCATACCTCCAGCTGTTTTTTTCCCCTGACAACCTGTTAGGGTGGTGGTTGCATGGTGTGCAGTGCTGCCTGTCACCCTGGGACCTTAACTCATAGAAGCAGTTGGGATGCTTTTGGGGTCCTTTCATGGGCATGACCTTGATCTACATGGTGAATTTCTTCAACAGCCAGCATTTGGAATGAAGTAAATTACGTGGTGTTTGGAATGTGCCAGTACTCCCTGTTTTTTCCTATCCTGCTACCTGGGTATCCTACATGGCCTTCTGATGGGCTGCTGCAATTAAAATTCATCACAGGGCTCAGAAAGCCAATGTCAGGAATTAGGGCCTGCAGCAGAGCCAAGCAGGCACAGCTGCAGGGAAATGCTTTGTACACCCACTGAACTGTGGCTGTTACTGGGCTTAAGAGCTGGTCTGCTGACCCTTTCAAGCAATCAGGCACTGAAGCCAATCAGGTAGTTGGCTTTGCTGCATGTCCTGATTCCTGACAGCTACCTTCCTTTGTACCACTTGTTTTATGCTTCCTTAAGCATCACTTCCTATATTGCCTTTTTTCCTCAACACTTCCTCTGTTTCTATAAAGTATCTCATTATGACTTACATTCTATCCACCTGATGAAGGCTACTTAGGCTCCTTATACAACACTGCAGGACACTTGACATCTCATCTCATATGCTTCTCCTGGTAACACCATGTAGGTTCTCAGAACACTACATGAGCATGTTGTGGTCACCATGCTGGTTCATAGGGCCAGCAAGTTCCAGAATACTGAGCCAAATTGCACATTTGCATGTAAATGAGCATAAAACAAGTTGCAAACTTGGAGTAAGCCACATTCAATTTGCAAAAAAACATTTCCATCTCAGTGGGATATCATGGGAATTATTAGTAACAGACCAATTTAAAGGCTTTTTTAAAAAGGTTATTTGTAACCTGATAGCATCTTCTATCACCAATGTCTAAACTGAAGAAAGAGTGAATGGTTACTTAATTACATGTGAGAAAATAGAACCTTGTGTGTTCCACAAAGACAGCATTTGTGATATGGCTGTTTCTCCTTTGCCACCATTTTATTGTAGCTTTTGGCATGCATCAGAATTGTGGTTATTAAATTATTATTATGTGAATTCCAGCTGTTGATCATGTGTTTCCAGCTATGAAGACACACAGAGAAACAAAACAGAACTCCCAACAATCCAACAAACAAATACATTCTAGGGCTGCAACAACTGCTTAAACGAATTTCAAACTTCAGTGTCAAAGTCTCTCCAAACTCAAAGTTTAGCTGCCATTTGCCCATTCATCACACTCTAAAGCAGTCAGCTGGGGTGAGCAAGAGGAGTAGGAGTGGCAGTTGGCCATATATGGAAAGTATATGGGACTTTATGATATGTGATTCAGAGTGGTAGCCAAGGTAGTCTGTATCAGCAAAAACAATGAGGAATCCTTGTGGCACCTTAGAGACTAACAAATTTATTTGGACATAAGCTTTTTTGGGCTAGAACCCACTTCATCAGATGGATCATTATGATGTGAGTTGCTCTGAATGCAAGAGATCAGAATAGAATTCCACAACTGGGGGGAGCTGGAGAGCTACTGTATTTTTGGTTTTCAATAAATATGTTAACTACATGAGGGGTAGACATTTGTGTCAGGCAAGGGGGAGTGCAAAGAAACAGCCATATATTTTAGACCAGTCCTTATAAATTACACCCACTCCAGGTTCAGTGCTATGTCAAAGATGAAGCAAGGATATTTTATTAACAACAGAGAAAAAGTAAGTATCTGGGTTTTCTAGAATGAAGGTGAGGTTGTTAACTGATGGGGTGTTTCTGAGTTCTGCTAACTATGAGCCTGATTCTGCCACCCTTACTCATGCTGAGCAGTCATCCCTTTGAAATTAGTGAGTAAGGGTGACAGAACCTGCCCCTTCAGGTTTCCCAGGGTAGTGTTCATATTTGAAGTTTAAATAAATTACATAGACATTTAAGTCCTTTTCACATGCCACCACATGGCCCTATGATCCTTTCGGCTGTTTTTTGTTTTTGTTTTGATTTGCTTATGTGTGCCATATGCACATTAACTCCAATGTAAAGCGCTGTAATAAATCACTTAATGCCTGCGTCAAGTTAGTTGTTGTTTTGGTGAATTGGGACCATAGTTTGTTCTGTAATAACCCAATAATGGACAGTACAGCCATAGACCACACTGTAATGTATATTGTAGGGAAATATGGTAATAGTCTGAAATGGCAATTCTCCTAAATAAATAGCACATCAACTTACTTAAACCTAATCATAAATGGGACAAATTGGACCCATGTGCAAACAGAAATCTGAGCAGAATGCAGGAGTTAAAGAACCCATTGTTTTCTAGCCTGACCCTGGGTAGAGAAAGCCTTGTGTCAGGTTACATCTGTTAAAATGATTCTAATGCCAGCTCAGTATTTTAATTATAAATATATAAAACATTTAATAAGAAGACAGTCTGGGCTTACTAAGCCTTTAAAAAGCTCAATGTGGGTGGAGTAGGTAGAATGGTATTCCATGTGCCCCGGATAGAGTGCCAGCATATAATGATTGAATGTTTTCCTGTAATAAATTGAAAAAATCTGGTTTGTAAGAATGGATCCAAATCACTTGGCATTAGAAAGGTAATTTGTTACCTAGCTTCCTCTTGGAAACTAACTGATTCCAAGTTTGCTGGAACTTAGCAGGGGCTATAATGTCCAAAAAGAGAAAGAAAGGAACAACTAGGACATTTGTTGCTATGATCTTTAAAAAAAAAAGAGAGAGAGAGAGAGAAGGTATTTGTTTCTCTCACTCTTTTTTTTTTTTTTTTTTAAGTTTCTCACTTATGGCTCCAAACGAGGTTCAGCAGCCAAAAAGAAAAAAAAAGAGGTTACTCAGGACAAAAGCCAGATCTATAGCCACCCTCTTTGTACCTTTCCAAATCTCAAGCCTGCTTAATTATGATTAATTGCCACATGGATAATCAGATACAGTTTCAAAAGGTTGGAGATGACAGTCCAAGGACACAAGGGAAGAAGGAAGGTTCGCCTTTGTTGCAAGAAAAAAAAATATCAGGTCCCTTCCTCAGCCCATAACCTTTACTTATTTTAACAATTCCAAACGGAATTAATACCATCAGTATATTGTTCCTGCTCCTGGGAATTGAACTTCAACTGTACAATTTCTGCAGCTGTCAGTTTTTTCAGGCCTCCTGTCAATAAAGCAATGTTGGGGTGCCCTTCTTCTTGAATGAAAGCAGCTTCAAGTTTCTGCTTTATGTCTGTGCTTTCTGGGTGGTGTGACATGATGAGAAAGTACAAAAAATAATAACAGCAGTTAAAAAGCTTCCACTCTTGCCTTAACTGGATCAAATGTAATAGACTTCAGTCTTTTCTCTTTATTTCCTTTGCTTGTTTTAGAAAACACTGTGAAAAGTGCAGGAGATTTTGTCTTGCCAGCTCTTTCCTCCATTTAAAATCCCTTTGGCTAAGTCAAGGATCACAGTATGTCATTTCCAGCCTAACAGAAGTGTTGGGCCTCGTTCAGCTCCTATTACTAGGAGGCAAATCCCTAGGTTCCAGGCGCCAGTGTTTCTGCTTTTGGCTCCTTTCCCAGTATTGTTTCCTTCATTACATTCCAGAGTGCCTCTCAGCCAGTTAATGTTTGCACTGGGAGGTCCAAATATCCAGCAATCAGCACTGAACTTTTTGCTTTTTGTTGAGAATTGCAGGTTTCAAATGCAATCACTGGCTTTAAAGAAAAACTTACAGGTGAACACAAAAGCACTAATTTCTATTTCATTCACAAACAGTAATATTTGTTTCAGTTTCACCATGTGCACTTGTAAAACAGTTTTAGAAGTGTTCTGGCTTTTAAAGATCTTATAGTGGCTAGAATTGTTTTACCAATTTTGGAGTCATAATTTTCCCCTCCTAAATGCTACAGCTATATTTCAGCCTAAGAATTGTTACAGTCATATATTATGTGCAGCTGTTACCATTGACAGTACTACAGCATGTGCTCTTTCATTTAAAAAACCAGCAATACAAAAGAGGATAAACTAATCGGAATCAGGTTAAAGGTCATGACATCTAAGGGCTCAATTCTGTCATCCGCATACATAAACAATCATTCCTTACTCCTTGTGGCAGATTTGGGTCCTAAATTTACATCCATACCATTTATTTAGTAAATTTAAGTTTTCTCAACATTATTTAGAGCAAAGGTTCTCAACCCTTTTCTTTCTGAGGCGCCCACAACATGCTATAAAAACTCCACGGCCCACCTGTTCCACAACAACTGTTTTTCTGCATATAAAAGGCAGGGCCAGTGTTAGGGGGTAGCAAGCAGGGCCGTTACCTGGGGCCCCATGCTACAGTGAGTCCTGTGAAGTTAAGTTGCTCAGGCTTTGGCTTCAGCCCTGGGTGGCAGGGCTTGGAACCCCAAGCTTCAGCCCCATGCGGTGGGACTTTCTGCCCTGGCCCTGCTTGGCGAACCCCTGAAACCTGTTTGGGGCCTCACAGTGGGTCCCGGGCCCCTGGTTGCGGACCACTGATTTAGGATACAGTCCTTGATATTAATCATCATGGAGTAAAGTATTTGAATGCACTGGGAAAATCAATGTTGTGAATTTCAACTAATATGCCGAGATACCAAAGGTATTTAGGTAGCTAACTCCAGTGGAAGATAGGCACCTAAATACCTTTTGGGATCTGGGCCATAATGACTTGGATGCATGATTTCAATTCCATAAGAAGCTCAGCTTCGGTCCAATCCTGAAACTTACTGGGCAGCTCCTGTAGGATGTTGAGCACTCTCATTTCCCAATGACTTCCAAATCAATGGCCCTGGATGTCTCAAGTTGGGCATTCAGGCACGGAAGCATCCACAATGAGTAGTCACTTTTGAAAATATAGGCCTCTTGCTCGTGCCATCAAACTTCCAATAAAAACAATGGGAAAGCTTTGTGTGTATTGACAAAGGATAGGGCCCATATATTATGAAGCTAAGATAGCATGAGATTTTACTGTACAAACCCTTTAAACTAAGGGCTACTTTCACCACAATTAGTTTTCTCTGGAGTTTACTATGAAGTTTCAAGAAGGGTTTTCTATGAAATTTCCCTGTCTCAGCAACCATGGGACATAAGGCTGATTAAGTAACAAAAAAGTCCACCACACTTCCCTGTGGAACAAAATAATACAAGTTGGTAATTCCTCACTACCTTTCATATAGCCTACAGCTATACCGCAATCCATGACCGTATGTCATATGATTGGTGTCATTGAGTCCTATGGGTGCTAGCTCACAGTGATGATATCAGGTTCATGGAAGAGAATATGCTCATAGAAAATACTAATATTAACTTGGTCTAAATAATAACCCTGCTAAAGGAGATAAACCAAAAGATGAAACACAATGGATTCCAAGTTGCAATATGCTTTCATTTTTGTTAAGATCATAGGCATTTTACAGGTTATTGATAATGAGGCTAACATAAAGCAGAAATAATTTGATAGTATATAGGTCAGGAATGTGCCTAGGATATTCCCTTGGCAATGATCTGCCACCCTGCTGCAAATAGTCACAAGTATGATTTTCTGGCATAACAAATTGCTGGCAATGATTTTTTTCTACCTTTCTATCAACAAAACAACAAGACACTCAAATATGCTTTTTCTACTTATGCTAGTTCAATGCTATGCCTTTTCAATGCATATCTTTTTACAAGATAGGCCAAGCACAATACACTTTGCTTTATTCATATAGTACCCATTGCTTACCCTCTTTGACATCAATTTGCCTTAATGCAGAGTGCCTGAGTTCAGTACATTTAGGTGTAAAAAGCACAGGTAACATGAATAGCTTACAGAGCTTATACAATCTCTTGGTGCACTCCAATTTAGACACTTACACAAATCAGATCCAGAATTTATTTTCTTCCCTTCAGGGTATCATTAATGGGACTAGAGGAGGGATTCTCATGTGCCATTTTGAAAACTTGTTCATTTCTGTGATCTTCCCCTCTGCCTAAAAGAATGATGTAAATGCTACACCTGCTTATAAACACACGTGAAATATTTTTGACACAAGGTTCAGACAGCTCCAGATCTACAGGATGCTTCTATACAAACTCCTGTGCTTCACATTCTGCTTTTTGCTCACTTAGTTCACACAGCACAGTATTCTTTTCAGCAGTCTATTTGATAATAAGGACACCAATTTGGACAGCACATAAACATGTTTAGGTCTTACTGACGTCAAAAGGACTTAAGCTTAAAGTTAAGCACATTGTTAAGTGTCTTCCAGAATAGGCACCTAATAGAACAGCATGTACCTTCAAAATATAAGCATTACAAGCGTCTGACCTTGTTACCTCCTTACTCTCTACTGCCTGTTAGGGACAAGTCCCCACTTGAGCTGTAGACACTACCAGTGAGAAGGGAAACTGGAGTTTCCCACTTAGCAAGTTCAAATGTACAGTAACTCTGGGGTGCCCTAAATCACATACTAACTTTTCAAATTGACATTGTGCCCCACCCTCCCACAGCAACAGATATGACAAATATCAAAGGAAATGTCTTGGCTTTAGATTCTCATGTATAAACATCAAGAAATTGAGAACAATATATCAAGTAAGCTCTCTAAAGCAGATGTAAAGCTATATTAATTCACATATATAGTGGCATCATTGATGATAACAAAGCATTTATAAATAATTAATTATTCTAACCACACTCCTGTAAAGTGAAAAGTTTCTACTAGTTTAAAGTATTTATTAGTTCTAGCTGTATTCCCAATATTAATTATAGGTCACAGAAGAAATTTTTAAAGAGTTAGAATGGCTGTAGTAACAGGGAGCTGAGCTAGGCCAGATCAGACAAGATCAGCTATGGCTGTACTGGCAGGACGCAAAGCAGAAATGTCCAAAGAGGAAAGAGAACCTTGGACCCTTCTGGAGGTTCAGGCATCGCTGGAGAGGATAGCTTTGGGTTTAAATGGGCTCTGACATAAATAAAAGAACATACCAATGACAAAGAATCAACAACCTCTTCTTTGTTGGCTTGTTGTTTTTTAACAGAGATAGATGGAAGATGGCTCCTGCCATTCTATAAATATAATTCAAAATGCCCCACATCAATTCATAGTCTCTTCAGGTGGCTTGATAGAAAGCAAGGGTCAGAACTGGGGGAGTGAGGATGTAATAGTATTCTTCCAAGCTCCACCCAAGTAAATCACCAAAATGAGATGCCACACAAAGGAGATGTTAAATCAGAGCTCTGCTTGGTTCCCATTTGGTGGGGCTCCCCTAGTCTCATTGGGCTTGGCTCTGTGACTGAAGGTAAAAAAAAAAGTGGTGGTATTTCCCAAATGTTACCCACTTGGGTCCCCAATATGAGATGTCACTCACAGTAAACAGTGCAGATCTGTGATCCTCCCTCTCCTCTTACATAAAAGAGTTAAATAGTTCACACTGAGATTTAAATAATCATCACTAGTCATCTGAGTTAACACCTCACAGAGATAAATAGAGCACTTCAAAACTCTTAGTGCTTTTGTTCCAGGCTCTCTGCAGACTCATGTAGATGTTTCTGCATTGGTTACATTCAGTTCCCATTTTTGAGGGTTTCTTTGCAATGATAACAGGTAGAGACTTACTTTTTAAAAAATACGAAAGCTGATATTCTGGAGATGTAGGTAACAGCTTCAGAGAGATGCCAGTTCAGAATATGGGTGACTACTAGCTGTTTGTGTTCTGCTGGAAAGAGACAAATCTTTATGTCAAGATGACATGAAAATTGGTTACTGCTGTCTCTGTTGTCTGTTATTAGTGGAAGAAGGAGAAATCAGAAGCCTACTACAGCTGCCACTGATGTATGTACCAAGCCTTATAACTCCTGCGTCTACTTCCTTTTTGAAACCAAAGGACTCTTATTGGGGGAGTTTTGTAGCTGTTGATGGTAAAAAGTCAAAGGCTAGTACTTTTTTCCCTTGACTAGTTAATCCTCCCTGTGGTTATAGTAATCACTAAGTTGTTATAGATTTTGTTGTCACTAGTAGCTTCATACTCATATTCCCTAAGCTGCCATCTTCATCCTCATCAGTTTCTCCATTCAGAATTATAATAAAACCGAAAACAATGTGTTCATATTTCCTCCAGTTCCAAAAACAAGAAAGAAAACAAAGAGCTAGCAGATGCTGATTTCCTCACTTAACTGCACATATTTTATAGTATTTGTCTGATTTTTTCCCAAGACACCCACCTGACCTCCCTTTCTCTTCAGTGTCTCCGAACTGCAGCCAGACACTGCTAATCATGTAAGATGCAGCCCATGAAAATAGACTGCAACTAAGTGAAATGTACCCTTTGACTTTAACACCTTCACATGCACTATGAGGCTTAAGTTGTGTCTTTGCTAAATGGAATGCATTTTCATTGGCAAAAACTGTAGCAAATTATAGCTATGAAGATGAGACATTTTTCACTATTTCACGAAAACAGCAAAAATAAAATAATGATTTCAATACAGAGTATGTACAAAACTGCGAGGTTTTTCCAAACATTTCTGGAGGAAATAAAATAGGAATATAATAATAATACTTTTCATTTCCCTCTCAACTCAAAGTGCTTTACAAACTTTAATGAATTTAGGCCCATAACACTCCTCTGAGGTAGGCTATTATTTATCCCAAATGTTCTCAAACTTTTTCTTAGCGTGGATGATATTTTAGTGTGGAGATTGTCTTAAGACCACATTATCTCCCATTCACGAGGGTGTGACATCCCTGTGGTAACTAAAACAATTGTCTTCATGGAAGAGTATTTAATGCATGTTTAGATGTCTTTTAATGTAATTTGGTAGCTGGAAATAAGCAAGAGGATCCAGCATAACAGAACCATGTTGCTCTTCTTGGATCACAAACATGTGCTTTGCAGGCCATCAATGATCCATGGCCAACGTTTAGCCATATTTACAGATGAAGAAACTGAAGGACAGAGCTAAAATGACTTGCCCATGGTCACACAGAAAGTCTGTGGCAGAGCTGGGAAAATAATTTATTTGGTTTCCCCATCTACAATGAGCAAAGTATGTAAACTTTTTTCTCCCCCCTCATTAAGAAAAATAAAAACGAGAGAGAGAGAGAGAGAGAGAGAGAGAGAGAGAGAGAGAGAACACAAGGGATTCACTAAAAAGCTCCAGGAGCTACAATAAGATGAGTGCATAATTGGTTAGAAAACTGTTCCCAGAGAGTAGTTATCAGTGGTTGCCAGTCAAGCTGGAAGGGCATATCAAGTAGGGACACTCAGGGATGAGTTCTGGGTCCGGTTCTGTTCAATATCTTCATCAATGATTTAGATAATGGCATAGAGAGTACACTTATAAAATTTGCAAATGATACCAAGTGGGAGGGGTTGCAAATGCTTTGGAGGAGAGGATTAAAATTCAAAATGATCTGGACAAACTGGAGAAATAGTCTGAAGTAAACAGGATGAAATTCAATTAGGATAAATGCAAAGTACTCTGCTTAGGAAGGAACCATCAGCTACACACATACAAAATGGGACATTACTGCCTAGGAAGGAGTACTGCAGAAAGGGATCTGGGGCTCAGAGTAGATCACAAGCTAACAATGAGTCAATAGTGTAACAGTTTTGCAAAAAAACCCAAACATTCTTGGATGTATTAGCAGGAACGTTGTAAGCAAGATACAAGAAGTAATTCTTCCGCTGTACTCCACATTGATTAGCCTCAGCTGGAGTATTGTGACCAGTTATGGGTGCAACATTTCAGAAAGGATGTGGACAAATTGGAGAAAGTCCAGAAAAGAGCAATAAAAAGGATTAAAAGTCTAGAAAACATGAGGGAAGGTTGAAAAAAAAGGGTTTGTTTAGTCTGAAGAAGAGAAGACTGAGGGTGGACATGATAACAGTTTTTAAGTACATAAAAGATTGTTACAAAGAGGAAGAAGAAAAATTGTTCTTGTTAACCTCTGAGGATAGGACAAGAAGCAATGGGCTTAAATTGCGGCAAGGTCAGGTTAGACTGGACATTAGGAAAAACATCCTAACTGTCAGGGTATTAAGCACTGGAATAAAGTGCCTAGGAGGGTCATGGAATCTCCAACACTGGAGATTTTTAAGAGCAGGTTAGACAAACACCTGTCAGGGATGGTCTAAGTAATACTTAGTCCTGCCATGAGTGCAGGGGACTGGACTAGAAGACCTCTCAAGGTCCCTTCCAGTCCTATGATTCTATGATTATAAGAACTCTCAACAATAAGAGTAAAGCTCACCTGTGCAGAGAACAGAACTTTCCCCAGAGGTGATCCAAAATTGTAGAATAACTCCGCCAGGAACTAAAAACCATCACAAATCTCACTACTTTCCTCTCCAAGTGCCTTCTCTAATATAATCACATAGCAACAAGAACATTTAATAAATAATAACAAAAATCCCTACCAAAAAGACATTCCACTGCACACGCTTCTCGCTTTGGAGGAGCATGACAGAACAAACACATGACAGACGTGTAGTCGCTTTGCTGAAAGCACTACTGGGAGGCATTCACATACAACAGTGATAAGAATAGAATAAAAACTTACACAGAATAGAATAGAACAGAATAGAATACCTTTGCAGTATTTGGCTTCTGAACTGATCACAGAATAGCAACTGCCTCACAGCTGTCCCTGTAGCAGGTTGGGTGACTCCTTGAACCTTCACCCAAAATTCAAAGCAAACTAAAACTGAATTTCTTTTTTAAGGTCCATTTTTTTTCTTGTTTATTTTTAATATTTAATCCTCTGTGCTTCCAGGCTCTGTCCAGAATCAGAAGTAGTGCTGGAATTTTGTGAGAAATGATGTTATTGTATGATTTTCAGCCCAGTTTTACAAACCCAAATGTCCTAGATTGTTTGGATGAACTCCAGAATAAGCACCTGCAGTAAGAGATTTGGTTTATCTGAACATTATGAAGTTCCTTCACCAATAGTGATATCACTATAGAACAAAAATTTAGCACTGTAAAGATAATAATTTACATCACTGTAAAACTGCAGCAGGTAGATTTCTTCACTTGACACTTTATTAGTAATGAATAAAATAAATAATGAATAATAATAACAACAGTATATCGAGATTTGTTTCATGCTCCCAGTTCAGTTTATTTAATAAATGGAAAGTAAAAGTGCTCTGAATATTAGTGATCTCCTGCTGAATCTCTCTGTTGCCATGTCTCTACTAACAACAAACTGGTTAGCTATAATATAGCTCTTGAGAAGCATGTGAGAAGCATGTGCACCTTATTTTTGATTGCCAAACTTCTAATTGCTAGTAAAAAATAAAGTAAATAATTAAAAATCACCCAGTGTATTTTGTCATTTAAAAGGGTACACTCTACCTTGTGGCCACACCCAGGTTGCGTGAGAGACCCAATCAAACCAGCTGGTCAAGTGGGGAAGGAGCTTCTCCTAAGCTTGCCATCGTTCAGCCATGACAGTTAACAACCACTTTAAATCTTCAGAATAACATTTTCCATTATCAGCTTCTATTCCAGCACATATTTGTGTGTGTCAAAACTCACAATGTAAAACATTATTTAAGTATTAACAGCATGCTTGGCACTGTGCAAAACTCCAAAGATGGACAATGTAAAGCACACTGGGGAATCCAGAGGAAAGGTCTCTCTAAAGGGCCTTTATCCACTCAAATTAAAAATCTTTCATGTGAGTAGCCCCACAGTAGTTAGTGTCTGTGGGCTTCACTTCCTTTAGTGAGGTCTGAGGCGAGATTTGAAAAAGAAGAGGGTAGCCACCTGGTGCATAGGGAGACAGTATAGAAGAAGGCATGAGGATGAGAGTGGAGAAGGATGATCTGGATCTGGTAATGATCTAACTTACATCAATTTAGCAATATTGATTTCAGTGGGCGTTACTTCTGATATTCACTGATGTAATTGATATCAGAATGGATTCTACCATGTTGTCTTCAGGGTTATTTAGACGTTAGAGATTTTTTCCCCCTGTGCATTTTGACTCTATTTGTTTATTTCAGATATGGTGGGATATCCTGAAGAAAACTCCATATGGTCCTTCAGATATGAAAAATTTCTAGATATGAACAATCCTCTGTGGACTATGAAACTCTTTTTCAATCACTATGAATGACACGCAGAGTGCAGTTGAAGTTTTCAGAGGAAAACTATTGCCCAGTGGATTAAAAAAAATAAAGGCTAATGGGATTTTCCTTAATACTGAAGCCATTAACAGAGGTTTTATTCTCCACTAGATGTCACTACAGCTGTGTGAAATGTTTACAACAAACAACACAAAACTCCCCTAGTTTTGAGTTTTGTTACAAATTCAGAACTTGGACCAGGTTTTCATAAAAGGTCTGCTTTGTTCTGAGACCTCTGAAGGGAACCTGCACTGATTAATGCCTTTGTGTCAAAATCATACAAAAAACATGGCTTGGCATGTTTTTGAGGTCAAGGTAGATGAAAATCAGTAGTTTCAGATAACTTTTGCTTTGAGATTTTGGCTTCATGTGGGGAACCCAAATGGGACTGGAGAAAATGTTTGCATAAGCATGGTTATTGTTTGGATGAGAAGAACAGGATGCTGTCGAGAGTGGTTTTGGTGACTCAGTGGGCTGCACTCTTTCTGAGTCAGCAGTGACTCAGTATCTCAGGACAGTGTTGTAGATACTGTGCTGTAAAAATGTACCAGTTTTTCAATTTGACATAAAACTGAAATCCTGACAACCTATGGTCATTAAATATTCTATGGCTTTTTTCTTTCAAGAGTAGAGGTGTTAACCCAAGTGTCATACAGTAAATTGAATTCCTAGTTGGATTAATAGCAAATATTGACGGCCTAAATCCTCCTTGTAGTTCCAATAGGCTACAGGAATGTTCTTCAATTCCTGTCCAAGATTCAGAGTACTGAGATTATGTGGCCATGTAGAGAATATGACAGCGTAATATGTCCTTTCACCAGCTTGCCACCTACATCCCTTTTAGTGCCAAATAAATCCTTCAAAATACTGCTATCTTCAGCTCTTGAATTCCATTTGCCTCTTTGCCTTCCTCCTCCATTGTTTTCCTTTGTCCTGTGGTTTCTTCAGGTGAAGTGACAATTTCCTGGGCCTGTTCTTGTGCTGCTGCTTTTCAAAGGACAGCAGTGAAAGGGAGACCCTTCTAGAATTAGGAAAGTAGCCATGAAAAGAACATTTAGCAACCTGCCAGCACTAATTCTTAGAAGTCATTGGGGGTTTCTAAGTTAAGTTTTACTATCCATACTGGAGACAAGGAAGGCATGTGGCAGCTTCTTAACAGCAACCCTCCTGTGGATCTGAGGAAGCCTGTAGGAGGTGAGACAGTACATGGCTGGAAATTTGTGGTAACCGGGGCAGTCAGCAGCATAAGAAGCCACAGTAATTGAGGAGAAAGGGAGATGTTTGCAGGAGACAATGTGGCCAGAGCAAAACTCTGCTCCCATTAATTATTGTACTTCCTTGTATGCCACATAATTCACTGCAGCTCTGCCACATAAACTGGGAGATTTGGGAGAATAAATGACGGGCTTATCCACCGTATAATACAGCAGGTTGTGAGTAGTGTTGCTATAGGTTGTCAAAGATCTGCCATACTCCCCTGAGAGATTAAGTTTAGTGATGACTTAGGCAATTCACATATATCTGTTATAGAAGGACAAATTCCATCCATCTTACCCATGCAAGTTCAAGTGCAACTGAATATGTGAAACTTACATTATCCATATTTCGCATCTGGTCTTGTATCCAAAGTTTGTATCAAAATTGAGAGCTGTTTTTCTAGAAGTCCAATCTTACGAATGTTTCAGATCTTCCTTGGGATCTGTATAAAATCAGATATTGTCTCACTGAAGTCAATGGGACTACTCAGCTAGTGAAACATACAGGATTTGGCCCAAAGTTTGTAAAGTCAATGATGAAAGGCTCGACACATATTATCACTGAGACATATACAGAAAAGAGACAGAGAGAGAAATTACATCAGTAAATAAACATGACATATGATATGAGGTCAGACTATATTGCTCTGCATACATAATATTTAAATTTTACCCTATATACTGAATATGTGCAATGTGAATTACATTTTCAAATGATGAGATTCTAGGGACATATGGCAGAATATTACTGATTTGAGCTTGATTATTATTCATATTCATTATCAGCCTATTCTCTGAACATGGGCTATGTCTACTAAAGCTTTGTCTGTTCTTGTGTAGCATGTACATTAAAGACATATGTTCATTTATATACTGTAGCATCTGGATTGAGGATTATGCCATCCCTTAAACCAGCAAACATTCAGAAGCTCCTTGTTCAGTAAATTTAAGAAAATGAATTGAAGCTTCTCACCTATTCTAATATGTGCTCTGTAGACATTTTACAGTTTTTTATGGTTTAATTAAAACCTCATAGCAATAGTATGTTTCTTTCTTACCACTATGCCAGTGGTCAGAAAAATTATGGGGCTTCACATACCCTGTATATCATTAATTGTTCTATTCCAGATAAAATAATAGTGATATTTTATTATAAACATTGCACAGTGAAAAATACCCTCCCTTCCCCCCTGCATCTCAGGGGAGTGGAATGTTTCATCAGACTAGCAGAGAAATGACAACCCCGGGCTCCTCAGAGGAAGATGAGCGGGATGGACAGGGCTGGCTGCACTGAGGTCTTCCCCTCTCTTTCTCTGTCCAAAATGGACGTAGAGATTGTGTGTGCCTGAGTGAGGAGGAGAACCAAACAGGAGGACAAAATTCTCTGTTTCTCTTTTTTAGCCATTGGCCAGTCTGTGGCAAGGGGAAAGGGAAAGCTCACCGTCTCTCATGACCCTCCCCTTCTTGTCTGTGGAGCCCTGAGGGCAAGCAGCAGGCATTCTGCTGTGGTTGCTGCCCCACCTGCATGCCCTATAATGGAGGTATAGCTTGAACTGCCTTTCCAAGATCTTGTGGTCTGACCAGTGGTTAGTTTTTGGGATCAGAAAGGATTTTTTCCTTCACGGCAAGATGGACACTGCACTGGATCCCAAATACAGTAAATGCCTGATATGGGGAGTTTGTTCCTCCCATTAAAACAAAAGTTAATAAATTTGTGGCCTTCCTATTACATTCCATTCCCTTGCAATCCATCCCCCTGCATGCCCATCTCCCTGTTTCATTCTCCTGCATGTCCTGACCAATAAAAGGTTTTTCCTCCCATTCTTCTTACTGCCTCCCTGCCTCAAAAGTGCAGAAGGCTCAAAATTAAGAGAAGTACTGTCAGAGTATATTCAGTGCAGGACAATATTGAAGAAGGTTATAAGTATGTTAGGATAAGGGCACCATAATTATGTGAAGAAGTCTGGAGAGAAAAGATTACATTGTTCTGACAACAACAATTTTCAAACATTTAGACCTTTAATATCATTAATTTAAAGTGTGAGATTAAATATTTTATGCAAATATTAGACAACAGCAAAGAGCTCAGCATACTAGGATTTAAAACAAATTGAAAGCATGCAAGACATATTCATTTCTTAAGCAGTTTAGTTAAAAAATCTGTATTGTCTCTATTAGGATTAACTGACAGTAACTCTTTGTGTTCAAATGGATTTAACTTCACTGTGGTTTGTTTTCCAGATATCATTGTCCTCCAATAATCATGGATAAAGGGAAATGTAAAGGGACAGATGAAGTAAAATATATATCTTCACATGATAAACACAGAATTATGTTTAAATTTCATTACCAAATGGGATTTCAGCTTCATATACCATGCCTAATCCTGGACTATAAAAGATGTATAAAACCTCTTGACAAATATAACAGACTTTGTGGAAGTTGCATATATTGATTAAAACATCAAGTGGTTACATACAAACCAATAATGAATTACTTCTTGTTGAAGATAAAACTTTGTGATATTTAAAATTACAGACTTGAAAGTAAGTAAAATTATCCCTAATTATGCAGAAGGGAGCAACACCTTAGTAATAAACAAGATAAGCACCTCAAACAGCACTAATAATTTTAATTAATGTTTTCTAGTTTCCTTTCACCTCCTTTCAAGGTCATTTACTACCTTCTTCTAATACAATATTACAACACAATGGTAAAAAACTTACATTCCATTACTAATCACTTTCATAATCCAAAAAATTATTTTCCAGGCCAGGTTTTTTGTAAAAAATTACTATGTGCAAAAGCAAATATTGTATTTTGTAAAACTGTTGGCAAGGATTCCATATTCAATTGCAATGAAAGGCCTAGTTTTAACTGCGTGGGTTCAGCTGGTCATTTGGGGTCTGATTCTGTAGTCCTTAAGCAAAATTTCCCTGGCATTTTTGCCTGAGTAAAAACTGCAGGAGTAGACCCTTTATTAAAGAGGAAGGAGTCAGTTTAAAAATCAGAAAATATGTCTGAACTGCTAACTATTCAGGTTCTAATCCAAGTTCAAAAGAGTTCTAAACTATAAACAGTGAAAATGAAAATTGGGCATAATATAATAATCTACACAATATTTTTTCTCTGTTGAGTACCAATTAATAAATGTACATGTTCAAGATTTATTATTTTGTTAAATTGTTTTTTTCTTTTTTTTATTAGAAACTTGGTAAGAAAAGGGCTTTGTTATATCAGTGGGTTTGTTCCATGCCACAAATTTAATGCACGAGGTCACTTGGAATATAATGTGTAGTGAAAGAATCTCATTAGGCTAAAATGAATGTAAAATGTGTCAATTTGATCCAAATGAGAACTGTAGTAAAACCATGTTTGATGTTCATGTGCAATAAATCTTTAACATTTGTCTGTAAAGTATTAGAGAACCCATAGGGAAATCTGTATTTGTGATAGCTGCACATTTTCAATGATTTTTTTTCTATAATCCTTTGTTGACATTTAGCATATGGTAACAGAAAGTAAGATCCTAAAATGAGAGTTATTATTTTTCTAAGATAAACAAAATGGACAAGTTGCATATAGCTACTGAATTTTTTAAAAAGACAAAAACCATCAAAATGAACTGTTAGCGTACTTTTAAAAAGATAATACTGGTGACTCTTCTGTCCACTTGTAAGTAGTAAAGTATCAAATTAAAGATACCTTACTTGTATGTCAATCAATTCAGCTTCAAAACATTTCATGACCATACCCTGCCAGTTCATTTTTATTTTGATATATTCATATTGTTAATTACTGTTGTATTTCAATTTTCTCTCTAGTATTTTTGTTCGTTCATAATAGCTTTATGGTTCAGTGGACCGAAATGACTAAAATGAAAGATTTCCAAGATTTCTTCTGGGAGTAATTTACAAAAGACCACAATTTTTTAATTGCTCCTGATGTTTAGTTCTGGATATCTGAAAGAAGAGAAAGCAACTGAGTTCTTTTAGTTGCCACACCAACTGTATCAGATTCTTTATTTTTCTTGATTGTATCATTTTGGAGCCTTAAATCCATATTTTAGAGCTCTGATTGCTCTAACAGCACATAGTGTGGTGTTTACATTTCTGCACCTCACGCTCTCTTTTGCAAGAGAATTACTGGGTATATATGTCCTTTGAGGAGGCTCAAGGAATAATGGGTGAAATGTCAGAAACAATTAAGAAAAAGATATTAACTTTTGTTGGACAACTGAAGTTGAAGTTCCATAAGCTTGCAATAATATGGCTCCTAATTATCACAAAGTTTAAAAAAACAAAAACAAAAAAAAACACAACCTTACAACACTTGCATGCCAGAGGTTGCAACACTGTTCTTGGCAGGAAAACTGAAAATATTCTAGCATGGGAAAAATCTTCAAGAGAACATGCCTCCTTGCTAATTTACATTTTACATAAATATGCAATATGTGGCAAAGCAACATCATGTTAATGTATCGTTTTTCTAAAGACCATAAAAGACTTTACAAACCCAGTATGAATACTCTTTGGGAAGTTTGTACCATATCACTTTGAGTGTACAGTAACAAGCCATTCCTTTTTTTTCTTTACAGACCAGCCATTTTTATAGAATTTGTCCATCTAATTATTGCTGTATGGGTCTTTATCAATAAATGTGGTGTTCTAAGTAGAGTTTTCCTTGGCTTGCAGCCTCCCTACAAAACCACTGCATACTTGACAGTTTGCCCTAGTTAAAAATTCTTTGCTCAGAAAAAGCACAGAGAATGAAACAGTATCTGGTGTTGTAAAATCTTGACCAGATTTTGAAATATTGCCTAACCCCCCGTCAGCCAGAAGGTGATTTCTCCAGGTCAAGGTTTCAGGGTTGCGGGGGGGCGGGGGGGAGTGATAGAAAATGTAGAGCAAAAGCTTAGTCTGCACTATATCTGCTTCATGAATATATAGTCACTATTAGTATACACTGCATTCCATTCCTCTATATTTTGACAGTACATTACTTTCATGCATGTTAAGTATAGGAATGGCAGCACAGAAAAATTATATCTGCCTCTTAATGTATCCATGTAATATTTATATTTGAGGATTATCAATTAACTAATACTCCTAGGGAAAAGTATATTCAGGGGTAACCTAGTAAATTATTTCTTCAATACTACTACTAATTATAATAATAATATGTAGCTCTTATAACACTCTTCATCAATAGATCTCAAAATGCTTTACAAAGGAGGCCAGTGTGATTATCCCCATTTTACAGATAGGGACACTGAGGCACAGAAAATAGAAGTGACTTGCCCAAGGTCACACACAGCAGACTAGTGGCAGAGCTGGGATTAAAACTCAATTCTCCTAGTTCCCAGGGCTTCATCCACTAGGCCACATCGTTCTACTTTAGTTCAGTGGCATTCGTCATAATTGGTACACAATATAAACTCTTTTAGATACATTTTGATACTGGAAACAGGATTTCCAAAGTTCCATGAGAGGGGTTATTTATATAGCATTTCTGCCAGGAACAAAAGGAGAAAGTATCAGTCATTATGCCAAAATGCCTTTACTCCTAAAATTTCCAGTCCAATTTTGCAGACTAAAGAGATACAGGTAAACATATAAACATTTGAAGTTTTCTGAATTGAACCTGAACAATCTGAAGTTCCTCTATTGCCAAGGTTCTGATTTAGCAAAGCACCTAAGTGTGTGCTAACTATGCACATGCTTAAAATCCTACTGAAGTTAAACACATGGATCCTTTTCTGGACCAGAGTCCAAGATCTTAGCAGGATTCAAACAGCTTTTTATATTGATAACAAGAAGATTAAATTATAATAGAATTTTTTTAACAAAAAATAGAAGTTGTGGAAGGGATATATACCCCATGTTAGGGGGATAATTCAAGCTCTATCTATTGGGGTTAGTAGGAAACTTTCCTTAAAGGCAAGTTATTCCAGAGCTACCTATTGCAGGGTTTCTCACATCTTCCTTTGAAGCAGCTGGTATTGGCTACTGTGTACAAACAGGATACTGGAACGAACTTGATTCACTCTCACTATGACAGGTTTCAGAGGAACAGCCGTGTTAGTCTGTATTCGCAAAAAGAAAAGGAGTACTTGTGGCACCTTAGAGACTAACCAATTTATTTGAGCATGAGCTTAGGATAGATATTATTTAAAAAAAGAAACTTTAAAGCTGAAGCTACTATATGTTAAGCAGAAAATAATAAAATGTAAATTAATATCTACAAAGCATTGTTGGTTAAAAACAAACAGACAAATAAAAAACAGATATAGTGCCCTGGGTGTTACCATAATGACAAAGTCATAGATTTGTATTATAGGTCTCAACATTTTCAGCTGAGGTAAGCAAAGGCTCTGAAAATGTTTTCTGACAAATCTTTTAAGAAACTCTTTCTATTTTCCTTGATTTAATTCGTGTGTGTTAATTTTTTGGAAACCAGGTATCATTCTTCACCTCTTCAAATGGCCAGAAAAACAAATGGGATCAGAAATTTTGAAGCATTGTATTTTCTTTCTAGATAGTTAGTTTTGCTCAAAGCTGGCAAGGTTTGTGGAAAAACCAAGCAAAACTTGTAGATTGCAGTTTCAGGTGCACTTTGTTGGTTTATAATCAGATTTTCCTTTGGTTGTATGGGTTAGATTGAGGAGGTTGGGGGATGTCGACTGTGAAAGAGGAGTTGTCGTCCTTCTGAAAGACTGTGAGGAGAGAGACTAAATAGGAAGATAGCAAAATATAGAGATTAAAAGATTAAAAAGTACCATTACAGAAAGAAAAGCACACCTATATCTCTTTCTGTTAGATTTATTGCTGTGTAAGGAGGTTTTTTTTTTCAGGTATTGGGTTAGATTCAGTGCAGGGAGGACTCTGGCATGTGAATCAAAATACAAACTGGTGTTGGGCCCAGAGAGAACAAATTCTGCTGTGAGAAGGCTAAGGCACAGAGCATTAGCAGTTTTCTAAAAGTAAATGGCATTGGAGAAGAGGCATGGTAATGGCTGAATGCTCTGATTCCACAAATCCCCTTCACCAGCCTTTGCTGAGAAAGGCTTATATGCAGCACCAGCAATAATTAAAACTGCCTCCACTAAGTACAGTCAAAACTTTCTAACACTGCTGCCATCCTCCCTTTGGGATGAATTCCACGTGAGCACAAGAAGCCCCTAATGTACACTTCCCAGCCCCAACACAAGTGAATCTGGACCATTGTTTCCAATATTCCTGTGGGTGGTTCTTTCATGATGGCCTCACTTACTTCCTCTCAGTTTTTTTCACTGCCTTTCACCTGGTGATCCTGATGAACTCAAAAAATGTATACAACAGAGCACCAGTAATTTAGTACTATAATTTTATGGGTATTTTGAAGTTCCTGAGCATTATTATTTTACAAAATGCTTTTCACTCTCTTTTCTACTTGGTTTACTTCCTCTCTATGTTCTTCTCTTGAATTATAGGTAAAATGTATATCTTGGCTGCCTTTTCATCTTTTGTACATTCAGTTAAATATTGCTCTATATATTTTGAGGCCCCACATTAAAATTTTATTATGTTTTTCTATTTATTTTTTGGCCCAGACTGTGAGGCCTCTCAGGTCTGGGCCTGATGTAGTTTTTTGGGCTTGTGGGTGCAAGGAGGGACAAAAATGAGGTTGTGGACAGAATGTTGTCTTTGGAGACATTTGTAGTTTTTGGGAAATGACTCTGCTCTGATTTATACTGGTGTAAATCAGGAACGGTTCCATTGATACAGCTGGAATTATTGTGCTGTAAAACCAGTGTAAAGTAGGATCAGAATAAGGACAATTATTTGTGTTTCTATCCAAATTTTAGACCATTAGTCAAAAACTGGATATAAATATCAGTTTGCATGCAGGGACCCTAGGTAACACATTCTGGTGCATACTAGCTATGGCTGGTGCACTGCAGGCACTTTCCTGTTTATGATTTAACTCCGAGCTGTTGACTATCCTCTCTAAAGATAAGAGCTACTATAACTCAGCTCCGGGTTTCTTTTTTGACTAATGATGGCTAGCCATACCAAAGCTTCAAACTGTTGCTTATGAGTCCTACTGTCTACTAGTAACAGAGCTGAGAGCACCAGACTCATTTTCTGGGATGTAAGAAGACTTGCAGAAAGCTCATTGCCTGAGTGAAACATATTTTAACCAGTTACATTTCCACTTCAAAATACTACTTAATATAAATTATACAAAAGATGGGGTTTAGCACTGGTCACTCCCGTTTTAAAGAGATCTGTTCGCTGGTCTGTTTAGTGAATTGGTGGATGCATGCTAATTCTACATGTGTGTCCACATCACAGTAAATCTACTTTTACAATTGTTGTGCCCTTGTTGGCAGTCTTAGCAGATTCTTTTGCAAGCAGACTAACTATATTCCTGCCACGTCATGCTAGCACTGCCGAAACTCACATCTATGCCCTGCTTATATCTCGCCAGGACTGTGCAGCCTTCCCCCTTCTGATCTTCCCACCTCTCCAAAATATACAGCCTACTGCTGCTAAAATTATCTTCATTGCCTGCTGCTCTGATTATATCTCTTCACCTCTGTTCACATTCCCCACCTGCCTGAGACCTTTACTGGCTTCTGACCTCAATCCTCACCAAGGTCCAACTTCCTCATCCTCACATTCTATGCCCCATGAAACTCTGCACCTTCATATGGTGCTGTTCTTTTCCCTCATTCATGCTTTCAAAATGGTTCCCACTCCACTAACCCCTTTCTCTCTTTCGGCCAGTCATGTCTCTGCCCCTTTCTCTATGCCAACCAATAGACTTCAAAATCACCAAAACTTTCCCACTCTTCCCTTTTAAGTTCCTACTAAAATTGGCTTGCCTTTCACTGCTAAACCTCAGGTCCTCTGTTGCCATTCTAAATATAAAACACTGTCTTATGTTAAACTATATAAAAAATAAAAGAGAAAATCCCTGGACCCAGCATGAAGCGAGCCTAACTTGAACACAAAATTACATGACTGTGTCACGCCCCATTTTCCCCTCCCTTTTGATTTTGTCTGTATATCATTTAACTTGTTCACTCTTCAGGGTAAGAAGTACACAGTATCTTATTACATATATGTAAAGCTCCATGCATATCTACAGCATTATATAAATAAAAATAATTATCATCACTAGAGGACTGCCCTCCAGGTTTCAATTCAGAAACCATGGCTGTGGGGAAGCCTGTCCCACCATTGACCACATTTTTCATGTTATATAGATAAAGAATGAAGTCCATTCCCTAGGGCTATCAATATCGCACCTTTTGAATACATTAAACTTCACTTTTCTGTAAAATATAGGTCAAAATACTAAATGAGGTTATTTATATTTTTTGCATATGCATTTCATTTGTTATTTCAAATGTAATTTTAATCAGTTCAACATAAAAGTGTCTTAATATTTTCAATAATAGCACAGGTTACTTTAAATATTAAAATTCACATTAGGAATTCCCCTGTCTACGTATGCATTGCATTATTTGCATTATAGATTGTGGGCATGACTCAGTGTATGGTCTCTCTCTCTCTCTCTCTTTTTTTTTTTTTTACTCAGTTTAAATGCTCCTACTGCTGATTTGCAAACACATAGCAAATGCCAAAGTGATTAGTGATAAACAAGGTCCTTACACTCCAAAATTAAAAGCTCCTAATTATCAACTTTAAATAAATCCTTATTGTATGGCAGAAATAATTTCTCATAAAGTGTTTCCAACATTCAGAGAATGCTTTTAGGACATACAGCATTAACATAATTTTTTCGACTGGGGTTCTCACAGGACATCTGATGAAGTCTCTACCCTTAATTTTAATTGCATAGGCTGCATTTTTAATTAAAAACTGTACAAATGGATTTTATGCCATGCCAAAAGAAATCCGAGTTCATTAGTTATAAAACCTTTTAAAAATTGATGTAAATATGTGAATTCTTTAAAAGTTTGAACTCAGAGTCCTCATTTTATGTTGAGTAGCCTTTTATCTAGAGAATAATGAAGCCAATATAAATTAAGATATTCTAAAGGGGTTTTGTCCCCCCTCCTTTTCTTTTTGCTGGGGTGGGAGGTAGAAAGGGTAGGGGTAATCTCTTCATGTCATTATGCTCTTCCTTGTAGAATTAAATTCATTATAAATCTAAATGCTGAAGAAAGTTAGAGGGCAAAAACATTGACCCTTTCTTATAGGGTTATATAAATAAAAGTTCATATACCTTTTATTAATTCTTCATATTAAAACACAATCACATAATCTCAAGACAATATAATTAATGGAAATCTGTCAACCTGTAATTTAGGAGGAAAACTCTGGACATTACTCATAGAAAAATATGTGCTGTATTGATTTTTATTTTAAAATCTGTGAACTATGAATTAAAATGCTTTTCCATAACTTGACCAGTCTTCAAATAACAAATGGGAAACTGTGAGAGGTTTATTTAACCTGACATATTACTAACCCTTTTAGTTTTGAAGGCCATCTACCTGAATGAGTGGGACCTTTCCTCCCTTGTGATTGCCAGTTTTGAGATTTCACATAATTTTTTTTTTCTGGTGGGTGATCCCCAAACTGATGTTTTCCAAGGTTGAAGATAGTTGTGATGCATGAAAAATGCCAGAGAATGTTGGAAGATGTCAACTTTCTGGGTTACGAATAAATTTATGAAATTTCAGTACTTTTCCTCCTCCTTTTTTGGTATTAAGATGATTACAAAAGTTTTCCAACAAATTTTTCTGTTGTGATTGGTCACCTAAGTCACATGGTATCAGTGCCATGTTCTGACTAGCTGAGTTTGCTCTATGTAATAAGGAGGATTAGAAGAAGCTGTTTTGGCTCTTCTGGGAGTGTTCATTATCTCAAAAACAGTCCAAAAGCAATTGCTGACAGCAACAGGAAGCAGCCCTCTGCTTCAGTTTAGGTGTGAAGACAAATCATGATTGCTGTTCAACCAATCTAAGATCATCTGTTCTTGAAGGGGTAGGGTAATTGCCTGCCTGCCTGCCAGCCACCTGAAGGAAAATATCAAAAGAGAGTAATTCACCAAAGGTGCTAGAGTGGGAGTCAAAGGGAACTGATCCTTTCTTGAAAACAAGACACGACAATGGTTCTCTGCCATTAGTTGATTGCCCTAAGACTTTTCAAGCATCTGGATCAAGGAATGGACATAGATTGTCCTGCCTTATTTTTTTCTTGCATATGTGAGCCATAAACTGAGCCCAAATAATGAGTCTCACATTGGTGTGGTGAAGTGATCTAAGCTGATTTCCATCACAATTACTCCTCTTCATAGTCAGCAGGACTGGCCTGCAGTTCCCCAGTCAAAGGCCAAATCCACTACTCTAATCCTTGACATATTTTTGCTGAGTTCAGTGTCCTGCAAATATTCCCAAGGAGAGTGCACCTTTCTCCAAAAAACCAAAACAAAAAGGAGTAAAGGTGACATTTCAACTAAGAGACTTTCTAGAAGGGATAGGCAATCCAACTTGGATGAAATAAAATTGACTTTATTGAAAATACAAATTAAACCTATGTTTGGAGGTCAAAAATTAAAACAAGTCAATATATTTTCCATTATTTTGGGTTTTTCTACCTCTCTGTACTTCTGAATTCTGGCTGTGAACAGCAATAGAGGTATTGAAATACCATATGAAAGACTGTTCTCATGGCATTTCTAATCTGACCAGAAGCAGAGAGTGCAAGAAATCTCACAAGAAAGCTTGTTCTCATGTGTTTTCCACTGCAATTTGGCAAACCCCAGAAGTTCAGATAGTCGTATGGTCTTTGGATAAGCATATGATTTTTTTAGGTGCATTCTCTAGTCCAGCCAAACCTCTGTACCTTTTGAGGTTCACCCATTACTACATCCTCCAAAACATGGACACAATACCCACAACATAGGGCTTCCCAAAAGAAGGCCCTGTTGTCAAATTATATTACCTGTTAATATATTGGTTTATTAAAAGTCTATTTTGAATACCTCTCATTATGCTATGTATGTAAGGACATTCTGAAAATGTAAATGATATAATTGTAACCAAGATATCTAATCTATATATTAGATCTATCTAATCTATCTAATATGTATACAAAGAGCAGGTAATCCAGTTTCCTTCCATGCAGAATAGCATCTATAAACAAAGGCAACAGGATTTATCTGGGGAAAACAAAAAGGGCAGGTGGTTTTGAAAACTCTTGATCCATAGACACTGTGCAGTATCTGAATTCGTTTTCCTTGTGATAGTACTGCTCTTTGAATAAAACCACAATGTGTTTGCTAACCAGATTCCTAGCCTATTGTTTATATTAGCATACAAATTTATGCCAGCTCCACTGTCTACCCAGAACTAAGTAAAAACATTTATTTTACACAAAGTTTACACAAATGAAGAAAAATACCATGTAATTGATAGTTTTATGAGATGGAACAGTGTAATTTTTTTAATATTATCCCCACTAGATCCAGTTTATTTGTACACTTGAACAATGACTTCAGTTCCTTCCCAAAGAGAAATACTGGGAATCAGTTCATGATTTGGTCAACAGAAATCCCCAAGTGTCTAGACTTTCTAGATTTGTTTTGTTTTCATATATGTCTCATGGTTGTTCTTTGATTGATGTGCACATCTTAAGAAAATCAGAACCCCTGGTCAAGGGAGCTACACCAGTTTACACCCACTGAAAATCTGGTCCATTAAGTTTTGCTGAAGACTTCATTCACTCCTAAAAGTTTAAGGAAAAATATCTGCTGTTTTACACTGCTGTCTCATGATCAGGATTCAGATTCAGAAAGTTCTATGTTCTGTTAAATAAATGCCACATTTCAAACCATAATTCTGCCCAGAGATGTGGCCACATTTCCGGCTTGGGTGAAGTGATTTGCATTTGCCTTACAGGAGTGTTGGAAGACTTAGTTGGTTAAAGTGCTTTGAGACCATTGAATGAAAGGTGTCATGGAGATACAAAGCGTTATTAATTGCCAGATCCTGAGGTATATGCTCAGTTGGTACTTAGCCTTTGCTCAGACAAATTCCCATTGGATTTTTGCCTGGATGTGGACTAATGAAAACTGAGAAGGAAAATCAAGATTTGACCTGTAATTAATACACATTTTTATTTTATTATGTCTGGGATTAATATAGGGTGTTGTAATTTAAAATAGAAATGGATTAATCTATTTTGGAAAAGTTTGAGTACCAGTACGAGGGTCCTCCTTCACCCAGTAGGGTTGCCAACTCTTCAGGATTTTCCTGAAGTCCCCAGGAATTAAAGATTGATCTTTAATTAAAAACTATGTCATGTGAGGAAATCTCCAGGAATATGTAAAACCAAAATTGGTAACCCTATCACCCACAGAGTTTAAGAGAGTTGGAGGTATTTAATATAGACTCTGTGGTTTCTTCTATACTAATAGCAATAATACTTTTCACCTCCATAGTGCCTTTCAGGCAAAAACCTCCTATAGTTAATCATACAGACCTTAGCAGAAGGGCTTGCTGCCATCTTTGCTGCTGTTCATTTTAGAATCACTTGAGTTGACTATTTTCAAGTAAAAGTACATTTCCTGAAAAACATAATCACTACTGGCTACCAACTGGCTAGAACTACATCATTAGCATATCATGCCTTCCTATTATTCCTTCTCGACTGACAAACCATTAAACCACCAAGAGCAGTTGTGGATATAACTAAAGTAGGGCTGTCAAGCGATTAAAAAAATTAATCACAATTAATCACACTGTTAAACAATAGAATACCATTTATTTAAATATTTTTGTATATTTTCTTCATTTTCAAATATATTGATTTGAATTACAACACAGAATACAAAGTGTACAGTGCTCAATTTATATTATTATTTTTGAGTACAAATATTTGCACTGTAAAAAATAAAAGAACTAGTATTTTTCAATTCACCTAATCCAAGTATTGTAGTGCAATCTCTTTATCATGAAAGCTGAAGTTATGAATGTAGAATTATGTAAAAAAATAACTGTATTCAAAAATAAAACAATGTAAAACTTTAGAGCCTATAAATCCACTCAGTCCTACTTCTTGTTCAGCCAGTCGCTCAGACAAACAAGTTTGTTTCCATTTGCAGGAGATAGTGCTGCCTGCTTCTTGTTTACAATATTACCTGAAAGTGAGAACAGGCGTTCACATGGCACTGTTGTAGCCAGCGTCACAAGATATTTATGTTCCAGATGCACTAAAGATTCATGTGTCCCTTCATGCTTCAACCACCATTCCAGAGGACATGCGTCCATAATGATTACGGGTTCTGCTCAATAACCATCCAAAGCAGAGCAGACCGAAGCAAGTTCATTTTCATCATCTGAGTCAGATGCCATCAGCAGAAGGTTGATTTTCTTTTTTGGTGGTTCGGGTTCTGTAGTTTCCACATTGGAGTGTTGCTCTTTTAAGACTTCTGAAAGCATGCTCTACACCTAGTCCCTCAGCTTTTGGAAGGGACTTCAGATTCTTAAACCTTGGGTTGATGCTGTAGCTATCTTTCGAAATCTCACACTGGTACCTTCTTTGTGTTTTGTCAAATCTGCAGTGAAAGTGTTCTTAAAACGAACAACATATGTTGGGTCATCACCCGAGACTGCTATAACATGAAATATATGGCAGAATCCGGGTAAAACAGTGTAGGAGACATACAATCCTCCCCCAAGGAGTTCAGTCACAAATTTAATTAAATGAATTATTCAACAAGGATCATAAGCATGGAAACAAATCCTCTGGAATGGTGGCCAAAACATGAAGGGGCATACAAATGTTTAGCATAACTGGCACATAAATACCTTGCAATGCCGGCTACAAAAGTGCCATGCGAATGCCTCTTTTCACTTTCAGGTGACATTTAAATAAGAAGCAGGCAGCATTATCTCCAGTAAATGTAAACAAATTTGTTTGTCCGAGCAATTGGCTGAACAAGAAGTAGGATTGAGTGGACTTGTAGGTTCTAAAGTTTTACATTGTTTTGTTTTTGAGTGCAGTTATGTAACAATAAAAATCTACATTTGTAAGTTGCACTTACACGATAAAGAGATTGCATTATCGTATTTGTATGAGATGACTTGAAAAATACTATTTCTTTTGTTTATCATTTTCACAGTGCAAATGTAAAATAATATAAAATATAAAGTGAGCACTGTCAACTTTGTATACTGTATCAATATATGTATGCTGAACTCAATATATTTTAAAATGTAGAAAAACATCCAAAAATATTTAATAAATTTCAATTGGTATTCTACTAACAGTGTGATTAAAACTGTAATTAATCACGATTAATTTTTTAAATCACAATTAATTTTTTGAGTTAATCGTGTGAGTTCACTGCGATTAATCGACAGCCCTAAACTAAAGGTAAACAATCTGTTTAATGTGTTTTATAGAATATTAACAATCCAAATGACTGTCAAGTACTACCCTTTAGATCGTAGAAATAGATCTCAAACCACAAATCTGAGGAAGCAAAAATCTTCAGAAACACGTTTCTCAGCCTCCCCAAAGATACAAGATATAGTGGCAACAAGTTGTTTATCTATCCATGGTACCTATATGGACCTCATTACAATAGAATGTATTTTATCCACTGTACTTCTCATGTAAGCATTTTTCCTCCATGACATGGCAGTGATACTGAAAATAAGAATGTGATACTTATTCTACCTTTGGGCCATTATTCTGTAGTAGACTTGTATTATCAAACACCTGACATTTTATGAATACCAAGAAAGATGAGGTAAATGTAATTTTAATTACTTTTTTTTAGTACATTGATGAAAGGCACTGGACTGATAACAATAGAACCCAAGAGTCCCTATTTACTCATGGAACAGCTACAGAAACAGCACAAGCAGAACTGGTTAAATAATCTGTAACAAATAAAATTCCTCAAATAAAATTGTTTCTTTTTATGTTCTTTAATTGTCTATAAATAGACTGCATTGCAAGATCCTGCCATCCTTATTCAGATTGAGAAGCGCCTTCCTCCACAGGCAGTCCTATTGAAATCAATAGGACTGTTCATGGAGTAGCATACTACTCAGTGTGAGTAAAGGTTGTAGTATCTGCATACTAAAATTAGAAGAATTACTTCAGGAGTAAAATATTCATAAGCATGAATAAGAGTATCAGAATCTAGGCTTTATCCATTTTTGAAAATTATTTGCTAAATACTTTCTATAAACCAAATAATATAGGTAGTTTGCCAGCAGTTTATTGTATTTGATATGTGAAATTCAAGCTGATTTGATTGTCCAAATACTGTAGATCACATGTTATTTGTCCCTGATGGGATAAGCGTACCTCTTATAATCAGGTTTGTGGTACAGATATTTGTGATTATGAATGCAAGATTCACTTTTCATGAACAATCTATGATAATTGTTTGAAATTCACTGGCAAATATTCCTTCCATAAACTTAAACTCAGTCATCTTTTTTTCAAAAGCTGAACAGTCCCAGTCTTTTAATCTCTTCTTGTATGGAAGCTGTTCCATACCCATAATCATTTTTGTTGCTCTTCTCTGCATCTTTTACAGTTCTAATATATCTTTTTAGAGATGGGGTGACCAGAACGGCACAAAGTATTCAAGGTGTGGGTGTACCATGGATTTATATAGTGGTATTATGATAAGTGTGCAAACCCTATCTTGTTTTTTGTGGAAAATGGACCGCAAGAAACACCTATTCATTTTACACAGGCTACCTAACAGCTGTCAGGTGGTAATGACTTCTGGTTAATATAACTGATCTAGACAAGATATGCACCAATAACCTAGAGGTGAGCATCTTCACAGCTTAATTATTTCCCAGACCACACAGTGCCTGAATTTGGGGTTTCAGTTCCAGACTCTCTCTGCCTATAAATAGATCTCTGTTTTTAAAATTTTGCTTGTGTATCATATCTTGTCTGGAATACAGATTATACTTTATCACAAGGAACAGCTGTCCTATTAAACTATCGTGTATTTTTCCTTTAGATAATTAATGTACTAGTCAGTTTTGACAAAAGAGATTCTGTTGCTATTACAGTGCATCTCCTAATGTGATTAACTGTATTGGATTCCAGAAATCATAAATACAGGATTTCAGTATTTATTCCATCTGCAAACTTCATACTTATCAAAAATGACATTATTTATTTTCATTTGTCTATTAAGTAAAAATGGACAACTGAAATCTAAAATCATAATTCTATTCAAGTTAGTATTGAAATCCCATGATCAAATGAACCCATTAACAAATATTAATTGATTAATAAAGTCAGAAGTTGCTTATAATTATACAAAAAATCCTGCAACTATTTAAGAAAAGCTGACACTAATTACTGCTACAAAAAAAAAGAAAGAAAGAAAGAAAAAAGAATCTTTCAGATTAAGAAAAAAGTTTCCATTGTTTTATTTAGCATCTTTATTTCATGGCTAAAATTGGCACAAAAATCAGGCAGCTTAAGTGAGCTAGGAAAGTGTGTCACAAGAGAATTTTAATTTATTGATGGCTCTTGCCCTACTGTACATTCACTGCTGCTATTTGAGTGTAATGGATGAAGCAGATGTTTGACACTGCAGCACCTCTTCATAACTTCACTCTTCAAAAACAGTTTTACAAGAACTTACTCGTATTGGTTCCCATTCAGCACAGGAAACTGAGGTCATTGAGAAACATGAGGCCTGGGCAGGATCCTGAACTCATGTGCACTGCAGCTGGGCCTACATCTTCTAAGCATGTTCGCAATTTACGAAACAGTCATAATTTTCAACTTATGGACAAAGAAATAAAAGTGTTGACACCATTATTGTAACATCTGTGAAGAAAAATATATGAACCTCTTGCTAAGTGTACAATTGGTGCTAGGGTTATAAAGATTCTTTTATGCTTAATTGTATTCATTATCAACAGTAATTATTTCTAACATGTGCAATTTCTTCAACTTTAGTGTCAACCCTGAAAGGTTAGGACCTAATAATAGAGAGTTTTCTGGATCATAATTTGTTAGCACTGCACAGTAATACTAATTGGAAGCTGAGTTACTCTTTTGATGGTTTGCTTTATTTTGGTTCTTTATTATTATCTTAACATATGCTCCTCTCTGAATGCTTCACAAATTCTTATTAGGCTCCCAATATAAGTAATTTTGTTGCTTGTTTAAACAAAGCTAATGGCTTGCTTTTCCATTAAATACATTTGCACTCTTTTGCCACCTTACTCTGTGAAATCAATAAATGTACTAACCCATTGATGGTTGGTAGCTGATTTTGAAAGATACATTCATGAATTAGTTCAGTTGAAGTTATCTTGAAATATCATGTAAATACTTTCTCTGACTGTACCTCTAGTTGTCGCTACAGTAGCATGCCAAGTTCAATGATTTCCCCACCACTTTTAAAAGCAAATATCTACGCATAACCAGTAACCTGTTAACCAGCTCCCCAAATCAACACATCCTATTATGAACTTTCCATATCTTTTCTCTACTACTGCCTCCCACCTACCTTCATAGCTAATTGTATTGCTGCCTCTGAGGTAACTGATGTCAATTGTTGGATGGGTTTTTGAAAGGCATATTGTATGTTTTATGGTAATACGAAGATGTACAGTACAATATTACTTACAAATTAGGGTGATAAAATACCATTGTTTTATTAGAAATAAAAAATAGGGGTTTTCACGTTTGCTATATTCTGCCTTACTGCATCTCTTTTGGTCAGAGTCAGTGCTGTGATGCAGGAGATTTGGACTGAGTAACAATGAGACACTTCTGAAGTCATAGTGGAATAAACAATTTGCCAAGGTGTCTTTGTAAAGGCAAATGCTGGTTACACTGTTCTTTAAAATAATTTTCAGGCTGATTCTCAGAGCATCACTAAGTATCTTCAGAGAATGTTTCATTTTCCAACCTCTTGACCAGGTACATACTGTACCAAAAAGGTACTTACTGTACGAAAACGCCTTCAGAGGACTAAAAAAAGAGTATATCAAAGTAAATAGAAAGCGACCTGTAGTTTGAAGCTTATGCTTTTTTGCTCTTAACCACCTCATATAAAAATGTGTTATTTACCTATCCATTTATATACACACAAAGTAATCATACTTGCACGAGTCACTTTTAGTAAAGTAAATTTGAGTATGTGCTGAATGATGCCTGCCATTTTATAGCAATTGTCTTTGTTCTGCCCACCACAGCAAATTTGGGTCCGGTAATTAGCACTCATTTTATTCCTTATGCTTTCAGAATTTCTACAGTACTCTGAGTAGGAGGTAGAACTTTTGAAACCTTCTATGAAGTTTATTGTTGCTATGGAAACCACTCCCTTAGAAATCTCACATTTACACCCAGTCAGTAACAGCAAATATGTTCAAAACTAAATATGTGAAAGAGGGACAAATACTAAATCAGAAGACGAGACTGAGGGCAGGAGCTTAAGCCACAAACAATGTGGATAGTACTTACTATAACATGGATGTAATAATATGAAAAGTTAGAAAAGGGAACTGTGTAGAAGATCAAGCTTAGGACTATCTACATGAGCCTTCACAAGAATTTGGGAAAATTCAACCAAAGGCAACCTCTATCAGTTTAACATAATTTATAGGCTGGCACATCATCTGCCTTACAGTAGCTCTCTTTCAATACACTACCCACATAATGATACCCACCTCATTCTAGTTTTCCAGGAAGCTATGAAATGCACACCAGTACTTCCTGTATTTTTCAGTACTGGTGTAAACTCTGTTTCAACTAAAATCTGTTGTTACATTAGCTCTACGAATAAAGCTCATTTTACTACAAAACAGAAGAATGTGGCAGCAATATTTCTTGCACTGACCCTGCATGTGCACGAAAAATATCAAACTAGTGTGCTTTATAATATTGCTTTTGAACCCTGTCATAAATATAAAGGGAAGGGTAAACCCCTTTGAAATCCCTCCTGGCCAGGGGAAAGCTCCTCTCACCTGTAAAGGGTTAAGAAGCTAAAGGTAACCTCGCTGGCACCTGACCAAAATGACCAATGAGGAGACAAGATACTTTCAAAAGCTGGGAGGAGGGAGAGAAACAAAGGGTTTGTGTGTCTGTCTGTAGTCGTCTTGGCCGGGGACAGAACAGGAATGGAGTCTTAGAACTTTTAGTAAGTAATCTAGCTAGGTATGTGTTAGATTATGATTTCTTTAAATGGCTGAGAAAAGAATTGTGCTGAATAGAATAACTATTTCTGTCTGTGTATCTTTTTTGTAACTTAAGGTTTTGCCTAGAGGGGTTCTCTATGTTTTTGAATCTAATTACCCTGTAAGATATATACCATCCTGATTTTACAGGGGGGATTTCTTTATTTCTATTTACTTCTATTTTTTATTAAAAGTCTTCTTGTAAAACACTGAATGCTTTTTCATTGTTCTCAGATCCAAGGGTTTGGGTTTGTGGTCACCTATGCAAATTGGTGAGGCTTTTTATCCAACATTTCCCAGGAAAGGGGGGGTGCAAGTGTTGGGAGGATTGTTCATTGTTCTTAAGATCCAAGGGTCTGGGTCTGTAGTCACCTAGACAAATTGGTGAGGCTTTTTACCAAACCTTGTCCAGGAAGTGGGGTGCAAGGTTTTGGGAAGTATTTTGGGGGGAAGGACGCGTCCAAACAGCTCTTCCCCAGTAACCAGTATTAGTTTGGTGGTGGTAGCGGCCTGTCCAAGGTGTAATATTTTGTACCTTGGGGAAGTTTTGACCTAAGCTGGTAAAGATAAGCTTAGGAGGTTTTTCATGCAGGTCCCCACATCTGTACCCTAGAGTTCAGAGTGGGGGAGGAACCTTGACATGGTGGCACAGTGGTGGGATTAACCTGAAATCATTCTGAGATCCAGTTGAGATTTTTTGAACTAGAAATACAGATTTTAAAAAGGAATTTTTAGGAAGTCCAGAAGGCAGCTTTGAAACTGAAAGCAGCTTGGTTTCTCTCTGCTTTGTGGCCAAGCAGAGACAAAAGGGGATTATCTTGTGAATTGCAGGTTTTCTTTGCCTGGAGGCAGGGTACTTAACTCCTGCAGGGAAATTCACAGTCTTCCAACCCAGAGGTTTTTTTTTTTTTCTTTTCTTCCTAAAAGTAAATAGGGGGTGTGTGCTCTACCCATTTGCCTGGAGACAAAAGTGGCAGGGTTTTTTTAGGATTTTGATTTTTTTTTTTTGTTTTACAAGGAGCACAGGTTTGAAAAGAAATTTTTTTTCTTCTTTGGGCTGGGTAAGCAGGTTTCCAAGTAGTTGGAGGGTTTTTGCTTTAATTTGGGCCCAGAGCAGAGACAAGGGAATTGTCTTTTTCTGTAGGCTGACAATCACTATCAGAGAATAGGTATTCTATTCCAGCACAGCAAAATTTTACAGCCAAGTTTTGTTTGTTTATTTCTAAACCTCGGGTGTAAAGTTAGTTAAAAACAGAGAGGTTAGAATGGCCAAATCCTCAGCTCGACTACAGCTGGAATTAGCCAAATTTCAGGCTGAGGAAAAACAAAGGGAACATGAAAGACAGATAGAACTCATGCAGCTGAAGAAGGAACAAGAAAGGGAGGCAGAACAACACCAAGAGGCTGCCCACAAGAGGGAAATGGAGGCAAGGAAGCATGTGGAGGAGGAGAAGGAAAAAGAGAGGAAGCATGTGGAGGAGATGGAGAGGATAAAGGCCCAGCAGAATATACCAACAAACCCTAGCAATCCTTCTCCAGGTACCACTTCCCATCCCAGAAAGTTCCCCACCTACAAGGCAGGTGATGATACTGAGGCCTTCTTAGAAAACTTCGAAAGGGCCTGCCTTGGGTACAACATCTCTACTGACCAATACATGGTAGAGCTGAGGCCGCAGCTCAGTGGACCCTTAGCTGAGGTGGCAGCTGAAATGCCTAAAGAACACATGAACAAGTATGAACTGTTTAAATCCAAGGCGAGAGTCAGAATGGGGATAACACCCGAGCAGTCTCGTCGGAGGTTCAGAGCCCTAAGGTGGAAACCAGACATGTCATTTACCCGACATGCCTACCACATTGTAAAACATTGGGATGCCTGGATATCAGGAGCAAGTGTTGAATCTCCAGTAAATTTGCCCTTCCTAATGCAAATGGAACAATTCTTAGAGGGTGTTCCTGAGGAAATAGAAAGATACATCCTAGATGGGAAACCCAAAACTGTAATTGAGGCAGGAGAGATTGGAGCCAGATGGGTGGAGGTGGCAGAGAAGAAGAAAACTGGTCGCAGTTGGAGCGGAGACCAGAAGGGACCACCCCAGACCACACCCTTTTACCGGGGGTCGCCCAAAGCCCCACCTACCTCCCAAAGAACCCTCCAGACCCCTTATCGTCCCACCACCCCGTTCTCCAGCAACCCTCCTCACCCCAGTGACCCGTCAGCTGGACGATGTTTTAAGTGTAACGAGCTGGGGCATGTAAAGGCCAACTGCCCCAAGAACCCCAACAGATTACAGTTCATTGCACCGGAATCACACCAGAGGTCCACAGGCCCAGATACCTCCCAGATACCCTTGGAGCGGAGGGAAACTGTGAGTGTGGGTGGGAAGAAGGTCACCGCGTGGAGGGACACCGGAGCACAAGTGTCAGCTATCCATGCTTCCTTAGTGGACCCCAATTTAATCAACCCAGAGATCCAAGTGACGATTCAACCCTTCAAGTCCAACTCTTTCAATTTGCCTACAGCCAAGTTGCCTGTCCAGTACAAGGGCTGGTCAGGAATGTGGACTTTTGCAGTCTATGATGATTATCCCATCCCCATGCTGTTGGGGGAAGACTTGGCCAATCATGTGAAGCAGGCCAAGAGGGTGGGAATGGTCACCCGCAACCAGGCTAAACAAGCCGTGAGGCCTAGCTCTGTTCCGGAAACTTCTATCAGGACCCAGTCAGAGGTGATGGACCTGGACCCCAGGCCAATGTCTGCAACAGCAGTAGTGGATCCAGTCCCAGAGACCCAGACGGAACCAGTCCCAGAACCGGAACCAGCCGAACAACCAACACCAGACCCCGTGTCAGCACTGAATCCAGTACTTGCAACCTCAACACCAGAGGGCCCCACCGAACCTGAACTGGCAGCAGCCGATAACCCTACACAAGAGGCTCAGCCGGAGCCTGAATCCCAACATAGTGCACCAGCGGAGAGCGGTTCACAGTCAACAGAAACAGCTCCATCCCCTATATCGCTTCCAGAGGGACCAAGCCTAGGTCCACAATCCCATGAGGAACTGATGTCTCCAGCATCAAGGGAACAGTTCCAGACCGAACAGGAAGCAGATGAAAGCCTCCAGAGAGCTTGGACGGCGGCACGGAGCAACCCACCGCCTCTCAGCTCTTCTAATCGATCCAGAGAATTAAAGGTTTGTCAGTTTACAGCCCAGGGAGGAGACGACGCTGAGTGGCCTGAAGGTGTCTACTACGAAGGGAAATGTGCTGGTGGTGTGGAAGAGGTGAACCTCTCCATGACCCTTGGGCGTATGCAGCGACAGCAGATCCAGGAGCTGTGCACTAGCTACGCGCCAACGTTCTCAGCCACCCCAGGACTGACTGAACGGGCATACCACTCCATTGACACAGGTAATGCTCACCCAATTAGGGTCCAACCTTACCGGGTGTCTCCTCAAGCTAAAACTGCTATAGAACGGGAGATCCAGGATATGTTACAGATGGGTGTAATCCGCCCCTCTGAAAGTGCATGGGCATCTCCAGTGGTTCTAGTTCCCAAACCAGATGGGGAAATACGTTTTTGCGTGGACTACCGTAAGCTAAATGCTGTAACTCGCCCAGACAACTATCCCATGCCACGCACAGATGAACTAGTAGAGAAACTGGGAAGGGCCCAGTTCATCTCTACCTTGGACTTAACCAAGGGGTACTGGCAGGTACCGCTAGATGAATCTGCCAAGGAAAGGTCAGCCTTCATCACACATCTCGGGCTGTATGAATTTAATGTACTCCCTTTCGGGCTGCGAAATGCACCCGCCACTTTCCAAAGACTTGTAGATGGTCTCCTAGCGGGATTAGGAGAATATGCAGTCGCCTACCTTGACGATGTGGCCATATTTTCGGATTCCTGGGCAGACCACCTGGAACATCTACAAAAAGTCCTTGAGCGCATAAGGGAGGCAGGACTAACTGTTAAGGCTAAGAAGTGTCAAATAGGCCTAAACAGAGTGACTTACCTTGGACACCAGGTGGGTCAAGGAACTATCAGCCCCCTACAGGCCAAAGTGGATGCTATCCAAAAGTGGCCTGTCCCAAAGTCAAAGAAACAGGTTCAATCCTTCTTAGGCTTGGCCGGTTATTACAGACGATTTGTACCTCACTACAGCCAAATCGCTGCCCCACTGACAGACCTAACCAAAAAGAAACAGCCAAATGCTGTTCAGTGGACCGGAAAGTGTCAGAAGGCCTTTAACAAGCTTAAAGCGACACTCATGTCTGACCCTGTACTAAGGGCCCCAGACTTTGACAAACCGTTCCTAGTAACCACAGATGCATCCGAGCGTGGTGTGGGAGCAGTTTTAATGCAGAAAGGACCTGATCAAGAATTCCACCCTGTAGTGTTTCTCAGCAAAAAACTGTCTGAGAGGGAAAGCAACTGGTCAGTCACTGAAAAAGAATGTTATGCCATTGTCTACGCTCTGGAAAAGCTACGCCCATATGTTTGGGGACGGCGTTTCCACCTGCAAACCGACCATGCTGCACTAAAGTGGCTTCACACCGTCAAAGAAACTAACAGAAAACTTCTTCGGTGGAGTTTAGCTCTCCAAGATTTTGATTTCGACATCCAACACATCTCAGGAGCTTCTAACAAAGTGGCTGATGCACTCTCCCGTGAAAGTTTCCCAGAATCAACTGGTTAAAATCGTCCTTGAGATGTGGAAAATATTGTTAGTCTTTATGTACTTGGTAGTATATTTAGAGATGCATGTGTCTTATTAACTCTGTTTTCCTAGAGCTCCAGGAAGAAATCCCAGCCAGTGTTTCACCCTAGCTAAGATTTGGGGGGCGTGTCATAAATATAAAGGGAAGGGTAAACCCCTTTGAAATCCCTCCTGGCCAGGGGAAAGCTCCTCTCACCTGTAAAGGGTTAAGAAGCTAAAGGTAACCTCGCTGGCACCTGACCAAAATGACCAATGAGGAGACAAGATACTTTCAAAAGCTGGGAGGAGGGAGAGAAACAAAGGGTTTGTGTGTCTGTCTGTAGTCGTCTTGGCCGGGGACAGAACAGGAATGGAGTCTTAGAACTTTTAGTAAGTAATCTAGCTAGGTATGTGTTAGATTATGATTTCTTTAAATGACTGAGAAAAGAATTGTGCTGAATAGAATAACTATTTCTGTCTGTGTATCTTTTTTGTAACTTAAGGTTTTGCCTAGAGGGGTTCTCTATGTTTTTGAATCTAATTACCCTGTAAGATATATACCATCCTGATTTTACAGGGGGGATTTCTTTATTTCTATTTACTTCTATTTTTTATTAAAAGTCTTCTTGTAAAACACTGAATGCTTTTTCATTGTTCTCAGATCCAAGGGTTTGGGTTTGTGGTCACCTATGCAAATTGGTGAGGCTTTTTATCCAACATTTCCCAGGAAAGGGGGGGTGCAAGTGTTGGGAGGATTGTTCATTGTTCTTAAGATCCAAGGGTCTGGGTCTGTAGTCACCTAGACAAATTGGTGAGGCTTTTTACCAAACCTTGTCCAGGAAGTGGGGTGCAAGGTTTTGGGAAGTATTTTGGGGGGAAGGACGCGTCCAAACAGCTCTTCCCCAGTAACCAGTATTAGTTTGGTGGTGGTAGCGGCCTGTCCAAGGTGTAATATTTTGTACCTTGGGGAAGTTTTGACCTAAGCTGGTAAAGATAAGCTTAGGAGGTTTTTCATGCAGGTCCCCACATCTGTACCCTAGAGTTCAGAGTGGGGGAGGAACCTTGACAAACCCATTAGAGAACCTTCTGTTATTCTATATCTAATTACTTTCCAATCTCTCTCTCTTTTTCTTCCTTTTTGCATTTTGTATGTTAACTCTATGTCTCCTCTGTATGTGGGGCAGATCCAAAACCAAGTAAAGTCAATGGAAAGACTCTGATTCACTACAATGGGTTTTTGGATTAGGTCTATGATGAATTACAGCGATGGTGGCAATTAGATGCCGTCCTCTCATGCCAGATTAAAACATCTATTCAGATCTTCTCTTAAACTATTCAAAAGGACAAAACTTTCAAATGCTCATTTGTCATCTAGTAGCTAACTGCCCACAGGTTGCAAAAACAGTGGTAGGAAAACTTTCGCAATTAAAGTCAAACTTGCACATTTTGGTTGGTTGATAAAATTGCAAAAGCAAACAAAGTCATTCCTCTCCAAACTTGCTAGAAGCACAAAACATTTTCCTATGGGAAAATGAAACTGTTCCATGACATTGTGGAGAGCTAAGCTCCTAGCCAAAGAGTATATTCAATGTTCTGATTCTGAGGTTCCAACAAGTTTAAATGTTTTGGTTTGGCTCAGATGTAGCGGTTTGTGGGCTGAGTTTACCCTCTGAAGAAATTAGTTTGACTGATTTGTTTGCACAGGACTGAGTCTCAACATTGACCTCTGGATTCCTCATTCCCAGACTTAGGCAGAGTGAATTTGAAGTGGAAGCGGTCAACTTGGTGTTCTTAAAATATTGTGTCACACAAAGTTTTGTTCAATCAACACCTGTCACCAAGAAAATATTTTACCATTTATTGGCAGAACTGGAAAGGGGGTGACCTTATTTAAAATTATGACAACCTAAATCTTGATCCAAGTAAATAATCATCAGCTTTTTGGGGAAGGGAATATTCTTTCCCCTGCTTACTTAAGAAACAATCTGCAATATATACCAATTAACAAAAAAATTTTAAGGGGAAAAAACAACACTTTTTATATGCTGACTTGTCTGCTTTATAATATTTTTTCCACTATAGGATGATAATTTTAAGGGGGACGAAATGCAATCAGAATACTTCAATTACAAAGTTATCATAAAGAATAATGTAAATATTGGGACTAAATCCTGAAGGACTTACTCAATGCTTTCCAAGTCAAAACTTCCATAGGCTACAATGGCAGAGTGAATGAGTGACTTTCCCATTTTCACTCTTGAAGCCAGTATTAGACTTTGGGAGTTCTTGGCTTCCAGTCATACCGTTACACCACACATCACTCGCTGCTTTTACTAAAATGAGACCTCAACACAAGATTTTAGTTTAAATATTTGTTCAGGCACAGCGTAAGGCTGCCATGTTCTTTGGGAGAATTATTAGGTTTGCAATTAGAGATGTGAAAGATAGCAAGGCTCTGATGCAATATTGGTAAATGTTGCAAGCGTGAAATTTAGTTCTATGAGTAAATTGCTACCTTTACTTTAACATTGCAAACCATACTCCCAATTTTATTTGATCATATAAAATATGCTAAATGTTTAGCAGTACTACCATGTAAAGAAGTGTTGGATGAAGTGTATATTTTTAAATACAGCAAGTAATAAAAAGCTGGGTAAATTCCCAGGAATATCATTTTTAGGCAAGTACAATAGAATGCTTAATGGAATATATTCCCAGGTCTGCTATTTTTATTCTCTTTTTTTCTGCTTTAATCTCCTTGCCCAGTCAGTGGTTGATGTTATGGCAGCTGCAAGGGAGTAGTTCTATCCATAGACAATTTCAATATTTGTTCTGCTTATCAACTAAAAAGGGATGCTGTATATTTGCAGATCAGCAGCACAGATTCCATCACAACAAGAGGCAATCCTTTGTCTGTTGGACAGTGCACTAAAATGTCCAGAGCCTGTCTATAAGAGACAACTTATAACTTCTTGGCATATTGTTAATAAACATTCACAGTAGGACAGTAGAAGAGCAAAGGAAATATGAAGGGTGTTTGGAAAAAACTCCCTTTATCATGAAGTCATTTACATCCCAGTTTACTTTCTTGTTAAACTTTGCTAAGAAATGTCCATGTGGACTTTGGCAAAAAGTCAGACTCCTCTTTTAAGAGAGTTTTTAAAAGATAACCCTTTTAAACAAATCATATAAGAAAGCCACAGTAACAATTCTGATCAGAATATATCAAATGTCATTCTGAATCAGTGCTGTAAATTAAAGAAAATTAGATGTAATACAATATTGCCTCTTCCTGACCTATTATCGTTCATTTAAGGACTCATCAGGTGACATGGCCCAGTCCTGCAGCCCTTCCTCCTAAACATCCTCTCACTACAGTGGCAACTTTGCCTGAACAAATATGCAGATTCAGCTCCATAACCTTCAATAGGCAGCTTCATACATCAAGTCAATTCTTTTGTCATAGACGTACTGCACTTTGCATTTTTGAAAGACTCATTGGGTGCTCCATTTTATTGGATTAAGTCTCAATTAGACTGGAAAGCAGTGGGCAGTAGAGGTCTTATGCCATATTTACCATATTGCAGTATTGCCAAAGTTTTGTGGGGTTTGTAGTTTCTCTCTATCCATAAATATTTCTGGTTTGTCTTTTTGATAAGAACTCTGCTAGAAGCTAACACAACTAATTGACCATCCTACAAATACTGGGCACAGTCCTCCCAGTGGTGCTGTTTTTTTCTCAAAGTTCTAAATGCTTGTTGTTGCCCTGCTTTAGTTATTATTTCTGTTTGTAGAATTTTTCCACCAATAATACTCAAATAATATGTCTAAGATACTGTATTACTGAGCGTAATCACATTGTGGTATGATATGATTAAAATATAACAAAGGGTCCAGTTTAACACCAAGCATGAAAATATTCTGGGTAAGTAAGCATTGTGCTCAATAATAAGTGGGGGTTTGCAGGATTGGACCATATAATAGCATATTTCGGGAAAAATTTTGCTCTCATATGCAGGTGTGCACTTCCCAATGACTTCACTGGGAAGTGTGCACATGTACCTGAGAACAGGATCTGGACTTTTTAAAGAAAAAATACCATCTCAAATTAAAATCCAAATCCCAAATCCTACGGAAAGCCCAAATAAACAGATTTGCACAGATTCTTAGAGAGACAATCATGCAGGTGAAATTCTGTCTCCAGGTGGTACAGCACCAGCAAAGCCTAACTTTTTTTTAAGATCCATAGACCTGCACTTTCCCTCTACAGGTGAAAGGAACTTTGGTCCATGTTCCACTGGCCACACCCTATTCTTTCACTGGTTTATCCACACCCTGATCCAGACCTCCCTCTCCATAGTGCTGCATACCCCAGAGCAGGAGTAGTCAATTATTTTTTGTCAAGGTCCCAATTTCTTCATCAAGGTATAGTCAAAGTACATATTCCAGAGAAAATAACTAAAAACCAACAATAATGAAAAGGAAACAAAAAGATTTTGGGGTCCATTCAAAAGCATTGAGCAGTCTGGATTTGGTCCGTGGTCCACCTATTAACTACCTCTGCCCCAGAGAATCAATAGCTCACTGCTTTACGGTGTGTAGAGAGAGTGGAGTCCCCATGTGCAGCCTCTCCCTGGCAAGATACCCCTATACCAGTTCTGCTACCTTTCAGTCATTCCTTAGCACTTCCCCTTAATAGGGAAATAACAGAAAATGAATTGAGGTTTGAAGGATGAAAACAAAAAGGGAGAAAACTTTGACTGACAGACCAAATATGCAGGTAATTTGGTGATAAGAATATATCATTTCAAAATTATTATAATTGCCACATCTGATCTGTTTAATCATAGAATCATAGAATATCAGGGTTGGAAGGGACCCCAGAAGGTCATCTAGTCCAACCCCCTGCTCAAAGCAGGACCAATTCCCAGTTAAATCATCCCAGCCAGGGCTTTGTCAAGCCTGACCTTAAAAACCTCTAAGGAAGGAGATTCTACCACCTCCCTAGGTAACGCATTCCAGTGTTTCGCCACCCTCATAGTGAAAAAGTTTTTCCTAATATCCAATCTAAACCTTCCCCACTGCAACTTGAGACCATTACTCCTCGTTCTGTCATCTGCTACCATTGAGAACAGTCTAGAGCCATCCTCTTTGGAACCCCCTTTCAGGTAGTTGAAAGCAGCTATCAAATCCCCCCTCATTCTTCTCTTCTGCAGGCTAAACAATCCCAGCTCCCTCAACCTCTCCTCATAACTCATGTGTTCCAGTCCCCTAATCATTTTTGTTGCCCTTCGCTGGACTCTCTCCAATTTATCCACATCCTTCTTGAAGTGTGGGGCCCAAAACTGGACACAGTACTCCAGATGAGGCCTCACCAATGTCGAATAGAGGGGAACGATCACGTCCCTCGATCTGCTCGCTATGCCCCTACTTATACATCCCAAAATGCCATTGGCCTTCTTGGCAACAAGGGCACACTGCTGACTCATATCCAGCTTCTCGTCCACTGTCACCCCTAGGTCCTTTTCCGCAGAACTGCTGCCTAGCCATTCGGTCCCTAGTCTGTAGCTGTGCATTGGGTTCTTCTGTCCTAAGTGCAGGACCCTGCACTTATCCTTATTGAACCTCATCAGATTTCTTTTGGCCCAATCCTCCAATTTGTCTAGGTCTTTCTGTATCCTATCCCTCCCCTCCAGCGTATCTACCACTCCTCCCAGTTGATACTTGATACTTGATACTAATACTTGAGAAGAGAATTTCCCAAAGCACCATGATGTGTTCTACAAGAGTTACAGTATTGATCATTTAAAAGTGATCCCTAGACTTGGAGTTGGATGCTTTTAAATTGATTACGTCCCTCTAATGAGGGCTTTAATAATAATGATGGCTGCCGCTTAAATTAAAAAGGTCGTAGAGCAGTTTTTAAACTAAGGGCTGGGGGAAAGCTGAGAGGTGCAGAGGAGCACGTGGTTCCAACATCCCTTTGGGGAGGATCTATAAATGGAGATTCCCTATGTCCTAATAAGCAGGAAAGGATGGAAGATGATAAAATATGGGTAGGATCTGATGAGAAACAGTCAAATGAAAAAAAAGTCCATTCCATTACATCATGTAATCATAGAATCATAGAATATCAGTGTTGGAAGGGACCTCAGGAGGTCATCTAGTCCAACCCCCTGCTCAAAGCAGGACCAATCCCCAACTAAATCATCCCAGCCAGGGCTTTGTCAAGCCTGACCTTAAAACCTTCTAAGTCTATCTTTGAGGATATGCTTTATAGCAAACTCTGAATTCCCAATAGGTTTTGCCTCTAAAAAAATCAGGACAGATTCTCAGCTGGTATAGATCGACACAGCTCCATTAGCTTTAATGCAACTATGTTGATTTACACCAGCTGAGAATTTGGCTCAGTGCTTTCTAATTTTTTATTTAGCAGAACATATCTAAGCAAACAATGTACAGAAAATTAATAAAATATCCATTTGTTCAGCTAAAATAAATTTAAAAAATAGAAATTTGGTCTTTTAGCATAGCAAAGCTACTTCAACTCTGCTATCTATCTGTCCATCTATCTAAGGGTTTTATACTACCAGCCAAGGGCCTTCCATGTAAAATCAATAATCTATACGGGACTTCACAGCATCTCTGGTACTTCTCCTTTTTTGGAGTACAATATCAACTTGGAGTAGGCATTTTTTTTATTTTTTAGATTTTATTAATATCTTTTTTATAGGTTTCTCTTAAATTTCTACTCAATCTTTTTTGTTTTATTCCTATTACATTCTCTACATGGAACAGGGAGAATGAAAACGAAACATGCTTAAATTTGATATAGGGAGTTAAAACTCCTGTTATTTTCAATAAGATTATTTTTCCTTGCACCTTAGTTTTGCATTTTAAGGAGAAATCATACACCAATTTTTATTTTATTTTGAGCCTATTCGTGTTAAATTGAAACAAAAGAAAATAGCATTCATCCACCTTAGCCAAAGGGCTGGCAGGTCAGATGCAATCCTTCATAGCAAATTCAGATAGAAAACAATCAAATGGACTGTCCACCTCAAGAAAAAAAATAGAACTCATATGCTCATCATTCATGTGAAGAGCCAGAAGGTTCTGCTTTCCCTTTTGGCTTTTTTAGGCTACCAGCATTTATCAGCAGTACATATTGCCAAGACAAATGGCCTTAGCATAGCACTGGAAGGAGAAGCAGCTTGGATTCTCCTTTTCCTGGAAGTTCCACACTCAGGGTCTCTAAGACAAGTGATGAGCAATTGTTCCCAATAAGAAATTAAACTTGACAATACTCAGGGCCAGACCCTCAGTTAATGTAAATCAACCTAGTTCCATTGATTTCAGTGGAATTATGTTGATTTTAACCAGCTGAAAATCTGGCCCACTTTATGCAGTCAAACACACATTCTCTCCTGCTCTCTCACACACGCACACACACAACATGTCGCTGGGGTTTCCCAAATGCATGATTTCCCCTCTTGTTGGAATGTGGATTTTAATTCCTAGTAGGTTATAAAATAATTTAAATAGACATAACAAAATTAAAGCATGAAATTGAGGCCTCATTTAGCATAGCTACCAGGGAAAAAATGGATTTTACCTCCAAAAAGAAAAGCTAAAAACATATCTAGATCAATTCACTAATAATAGGTCACATTCACATGTTTATGAAAATAATATTTTTCATATACATGCACCTACAGATGATAAATGTTAGCTGTTAAAAGTCACCAATAAACTTAATAAAAGTCACCGATGTCACAAGAATCTCACCTGGGGTTCATATATCTTCCTACAACATGGAATAATGCTGATGCATGATGGCAAAAACTGTACAACTTCAAGACCCTGGGTAAAGTAGGCAGGCAAGGTAAGAGTTGGATATCAAACTATACTCAGCATTTTGCAGCCCTCCTTGATACTTTCAGAACAGTGACTAATAAAATAGTTGCTACTATTTATGTTTGCCCTGTCACAGTAACACTATAAAACCACCTGACTGGACAGCAGAAAACTGGACCGAAATCCCATGTAAATTTGAACTAAGTCTCACACTGAGTTTTATTTCAATAATTTATCTTAAATTTGATTTGCAAATTTTCAGATTTTGCTTTTACTGATGTTGTTCAGCAGTAGGTTAAACTGCTATGTGGTATGTTTTATGTGTACATGAAAAGTTTCAGGCTTTCTGCCTGCATATGTATTATGTTTGGATTTGAACCATTCTCCAACTTTACGATAAAATAAGAACATAATTCACATATTAGCATTTCCAACCTGTACAGCTGCAGAATGAGTAAATAGCACAGTGAGTAATCATTATTAATCTACAGTGGAGAGAAAGATGCACACCACAAAATTATGTGTTAAACTAAAAAAATATGTATTGTATTTCTTATAATATGTCAAATTCTATTTTCTATCTGCGTTTCAGAGGTAATAGAGAAAAATCTATCCTTTAGCTGAACTAATCTCAAATAAATTAATATCATTTTTCACATAAATTTGTTTGGGGAAACTTGAAACTGTAGCATAACCTATTGATTACATTATTTGAATTAAGTTTTTGAAATCCTACAGCTGTTTGCTGTCAAAATGTAAACCTACTGTCTATTTTCAGCTGTGCACTTGATACACATTTCACCTGGTGACTCAATAATGTTGTAATATAAAAGTACATGATCATGGAACATATGCTCAATGTTCAGATGAAACTTAATAACAACAGAAGGGGTAACAATTAACAGTTCCGTTTTCCCGGGTATATGAGGTCCAAGTTTAAAGTTTTCCTGGGCTGCTTCCAAAAAAAATCTTTGTTTCTAGCTCCTCGACCTTTGTGGAGTTTGGAGTCAATGAACCACACTGCCTTCCATAAGGGTGTCAAGTATAGAATAAAAAATTGCATCACATCATTGTGGCTGTAAGAGGTTTGAGTGCAGCAACAAGAAACAGGAAAGCAAGAACATCTGAAAAATTGACCACACAAGCTAGAATAGGAGTACTTGTGGCACCTTAGAGACTAACCAATTTATTTGAGCATAAGCTTCTCTAAGGTGCCACAAGTACTCCTTTTCTTTTTGTGAATACAGACTAACACGGCTGTTACTCTGAAACAAGCTAGAATGTGATTCTGCAATTAGGGGCAATTGTCTTACCAGAACAGGGCAGGTTGTAGAAAGATCTGGGTCTTAGCCTGCCACTCCAAGAGCCCCAACATCAAAAAATAGAGATAGAACACTGTTCCTTTATGCAACATCCACAACATACATAGCAAATTATTAATAATAGCTCAATTTGCCAATCTGCCACTATGCATTTTTGACATGGTAGGGATCAGGAGCATGGAAGCTCTATAGCACTGATGTGAAAATGGCAGTGGCACCATGCCTCAGTGGGTAACAGCTGAGAATACCAGACTCAGGACAAATTGCTGAGAAATAGGGCAGATTCACCACAAACTGGTGGTTATTCTAACATTATATATACCACGCCAATAACAAAAGCTTCTGTCTCACCATACTGGTTAACAAGAAGTCACAAATGCAGTCTCCTTAGGCATTCCAGCACTTATTTCATCACCCAGACACTAGACTTTATGATGAGTGGTTATTGAAAAACAATTTAATCAAACAAAGGGTTATTCTGTTGTCATGAAATCAGCCACATAACCAGGTCAATATATCATTCAGATCTTACCCAATGATCATGCTGTTACCAATCTTTTAGAAACTAAAATCTAAAGGCTTATTGACAAAGGAAAGAAGAAGAGAGTTAAAATGGTTATTAGATCATATACATACATGTTTCAGAGTAACAGCCATGTTAGTCTGTATTCGCAAAAAGAAAAGGAGTACTTGTGGCACCTTAGAGACTAAGAAATTTATTTGACTATAAGCTTTCATGAGCTACAGCTCACAAAACTCTTATATCAGGTTTGTAGCAGTGATGTTATAGACTGATGATTTGTAAAGCCTCTGGTAACTTCCAGAAGATTGGAAAGTATTTCAGTACATAGATCTGAATGCTTCTTTTAGTTGTAAGTCCATAGTCCAGAGAATCAGGGCAGGAAAGAGGCAAAATGGAGAGGTTCCAAGGGTCTTTTATATACTCTGCCCTGTGGATGGAATTTTACTCTTCCAAACAAAGTCCATGGAATAATTTGTGGAAAAATACTGGCACTGGAGTCAAAGGTCACATGAGTATGTCACATGCCCTTACATGTCTTGCTGACTCACAGGGACAGCCATTGGCCAGTTGGAGACTAAAGCATCTGCAGGAAGAGCCATCTGGGCAGAATTAGTTCCTTCTATGGCCCATTGAGAAAGTTAATTGCCTTTGATAGGCCATCAACACAAAGCTGTCCATCTTCAATGTAGATCTTACTTGGTGGGTTACCTCAGGAACAAACATGTTTGGGATACAGATCTATAGCTAATATTCTTGTCTTCAGATTCCCTGATGATACCAGTATTTAAACAGGATAATCATCTTTATCGAATCATAACTTTTCCATTGACACCTTACATGATATACTTAGTACAGTTTTGTTGCAATTGTCTAACAGTGGCAATATTAATTATAGAAATGGTCATATTTCAATCATACAGCACCACAGGCTGTATGGAAATTAAATGTAGGCACTATGAGCGTGTGCGTGCATAATTGTAGTAGTAGTTCTTTTGGAAAAGGGTCCTGCTTCCAGCTCAGTTAAGAGGTTAATAGAGCTAATCTTGTATATCGGTATTATTTATACCACGTTGTTGGACTTAATATTTATGAAGCTCTAGCTGTACAGTGCATATCCAATGATGTTTTCTTATCGCCATAGAGTGTTTTATGTAAAGAATATGGAGTGAATGCTTTATTGGTTAAAAAGGAAGTTAATCCAATGAAAAAAGCAGAAACAAAGACCATGGTACGCATAAGCTGTTTTATGTTCATGGTCTGGCATTCCCATCCTAATTATTAGCCACCATTATTTTATTATGAATAAAAACAACAGCAACCACATCTACAGTTCTCCCCCACCCCTCATTTTCCTTATAAATAAAAAAATCTTTGAGAGACAAAAGGTAGGTGCAGTAATACTTTGTCTTGAACCAACTTCTCTTGAGGGAAAGGACAATCTTTTGAGATTCTCAGAGTTCTTCTTCAGCTCTGTGAAGCTCAGAAGTTTGTCCCTTCAACCAACAGAAGTTGTTCCAACAGAAGATATTACTTCTTCTGTCTTGTCTCCTTCAGCTCCTGGGACCAACATGGCTATAACAATATGGCAAACAACAAAATTTTTGCACATTTATGGGAAAATGGTGCACACTGTATTTTTTTCCAGGCCAGTAGGATTATTAGGATTCTTTAACCATTTGTCTCCTACAACTGCACAGATAGTCAAATTTCCATCCAAGGTAGTCAATGAAAAATCTATTAAAGGACTAAAGTCCCATAAAAAAGGGGGAGGGAGTGTCTCCTATCTGTGAATGAGATGGAGGAACCTCAGTTGGTTTAGAACAGCATTTCTCAAAATAAGGGTCCTGAACCAATGGGGGTCACAAGACTATTATAGGGGGTGGGTAGCAAAAACAGCAGTTGCTGGCAGATGCCCAGCTCTGAAGTCAGCACCACCGTCAACAGCACATAAGTAAAGATGGCATGGTATGGGGGAGTCATCATTTTTGAGGAAGGTTTGTCAAAGACTGAAATATTTTCAAAGGGGATCCCAGCAAAAAAAAGTTTAGAGGTTCAATTCAGTGTGGATGAGAACCCAAAGTTCAGATGCTTATTTTATCTCAGCCTCAGGGGTCTGGAAAGCTGGGATGGAAAACTTAGAAGAATGACTTTCTTGTAAGATTTCCAGTATTTCCTGCTTCTGACTGCGCCTTAAATAATGTAAGAACAGCCTCTCTCATAGTATTGCTCCATACCTGGCAACATGCTCTTCTGGCAGGTGAGTTGGGAAGGGACAAAACTCTTTGAAACATGCACCTATGCCCACAATAGACACTTAGTTTTGAGGGACAGGAGGGAGAGTGAAGTGGGGTTCTGAGGGTTTCTGCTGGGTTTCTGCTCTGATATAGGGAGAGTCAGAGAAAGGGTGATTGAAGAGAAGGAGAGAGAATTAGTTAGCTAATAGGAGTGATTTATGTCGTCGAGGGGAGATGTGGTAGATTACACTACTTAATAGGGTAAGGCTTCTCTCTGCTTTGGTGAGGGGAGGGTTCCTATGCATGTGTGTGCATTTGTAGAATGTATTTATTTTATTTTCTTACAATTCCTGTCCCATACACCTGGCCTCAGTGATGGAGCTAGAGGGATTGTTTCAGTTCTGGAATTGTTGGGTGGCGAGAGAGCAGAGAGGGATGGTAACTACCCAATCTCTTCTGAGAGTTAGAGACCCTCCTTCCCATCAAGTGGCTTTGCTGTGGGGAGGATTTCATGTTGCAATTATGCTGGGAGCTTTATCATCTTTAGAGGGTGTTTTCAGCCTGCCCCAGAGGTCATTCTTTATTAACATAGCTGTGGCAGCTGCATCCTTCATAAGCATAGCACGACTATGAGGACTAAGCAGAACTAGCATGAACTGAAGATATAGAGGTCTGAGAAGAGATTGGTTGTGGAAACCTGTGATCTCTGATTACGGTCAAGAGTGTCAAAGGGAGACTAGACAAGAAGATGCAACCACTTGAGGGGTGAACCAGGTGGCTGGTATTTAATATCTGTCCTTTTGGTCTTGTCTAGAGTCTCTTTTTAGGTGTGCAGGGTGCTGATGACAGGGTCTTACTCTCCAGTTTAATGCACAGTTAGGCCCAGATCCACAAAAGGGACTTAGGCATTGCAACACTGAGCATTGTACCACCTAATTTTTAGGCATCTAGTAAAATTACAGGAAAATCAACAAAGCCTGAACTGGATGTCTGGGCCCCTATACAGTGAATAGGCAGAGACAGGCTCCTTATAGCACATTGTGATCCACAAAGCCAGAATGCTAGGCAGAGAGCTGCCTAAACTGGCCAATGGGAGATGCCCGGGAGGTATGTCCTAAGCCCCACCCCTCTCTCAGAGTTCAGTGCCTAAGTCCGGGCTGCCAGGAGGTGCCTATCTCTGTTAACTATCTGGTGGAAGATAAGGCACTCCTCCACCTAAGTCATATGTAGGCTCCAATTGGGTAGGCATGCACAGAGGCTAACTAACTCCACAAAACAGCTGAAGAGGAGGAAGGCCTCTCTTATAATCTTTAGTCCAATGTTTAGGATACTCACCTGAGATGTGGAAGACTCCTGTTTCAAGTCCCCGCACTAACTGATGAGGAGAAGGGGTTTAAACAGGGATTTGCCATCTCTCAGGTGAGATCCCTAATCACTAGGCAATAGAGTCATTCCTACACACTGACCCAATCAATACTTAATTATTCAATTATTTAATTAAAGCAGAACAACTTCAATAGGAGAGACTGAGGGAGACTCGCATCAGAATATTCCGTAGTCCAATGGTTAGCAATCTCACCTGAGATGAGGCAGATCCCTGTCCAACTCCCTTGTCCTCATCAGGCAACAGAGAGACTTACATCCTGGGTAAGTGCCCTAACTACTGGGTTAAAGGTCATAAGGGAGATTCTCCTCCTCACCTCCCCCAGCTGTTTGCTGAGCATGCCTACTGGATTGGGCCCCAGACATGACTTAGGCAGCTGAATGCCTATCTTCTCCCCGGTTCATGGATCACTCAAGGGCTTAGGCAGGAAATAGGTGCCCAGATGCCTGAAATGGGGCAGCAGTGCTTATGCTCAGAGGCAGAAAGGTAGGCACCTAGGGAACTTTTACTGCAAAAAATTAGGTACCAAGTGACTTTAGGAGCCTAAGTAGCTAGGTGGCAGCTGAGCAGGAGTTTTGTGAATCACAGTGGTGCCTAAAAATGGGACTTATGCACCTAAGTACCTTTGTGGATTCCATCCTTAGTGATTAGCAAGTGTACTTACCACCATCTATGATCTGATCATGGATCAGGTTCTTGGATTTGCATGTATTGTATTGGATAATATTACAGGACTATTATTATCTGAGTCCCTGGTGGGAATTTGGTTCAACATGAGTTACAGGACATGGGGGCTAGAGAGGTGGTGTGACCGAGATGGTTGCATCTGTGTTAAATATAGCAGGTCTCCCACTCCAAAATGGGATTTGTTTGAGCATGTCCTAGGATAGGAGATAAAATGAGAATGCTCTCACTCTATGAACCACTCATTGTAACTAACAGTTCCGAGTGGGTTCTGCCTCAGCAGTAGTAAGTATCTGCAGGATCAGTCCTTTAAATTAGAATTAGTATGGAATGCAGTGCAACTGTTCCTCTATGGGTGAAAAATTAATAATTCACTGGTTGCCCATATTTCATTTATCATTTATGTACTTGAATCTGTACTCACCTAAATTCTGTACATATGTCCTTAAATGCTGACAGAAATCTTAGATTTTTCCTCTTCCACTACAAGTACAATATGAAGCCTGTTTTCGAATATAAAATTTAAAAAAAAAAGATTTGCAGAAAAATATGTACTTTCTCAATTCTTAAAACATTCTGGTACTGCAGAAAATCAACAGAGAAGTGCACTGTGCTCAGCCAAACCCGTTTTCGATGTACCATAGGCAAGTATGACATGGAGAATACAGAGTGTGCAGGAGGCAAATAGAGGAGCAGATGTGCCTTAAGAATGGGTGGAGGGATGGTAGGCCTATAAAAGTAGGGTAGGTAGAGAGAGCTGCTGCCTGGGCTAGCCTGTAAGGATGGACAATGGGACCCTGACAAGAGAAAACAAAAACCAGAGAAGAACCAAAGGATCCAAGGCTAGGTGATCTGTCCAGCTTTAAGTGTATGAGTTCAGGTATTTATGCCACACAATTTAAAGGAATTTATTATTCAGATTAAAAAATCCCCACACAGACATATTTTGTTGCATTCTGAGCAACTGTCTGCACAATAATAGGTTAGCCCATTTTTGTAACATAGTGAAGTTTCAGTGTTGTTAAATCTTGTGGTTTTATTGCTAAGACTCATACTATTTTGGATGAAATCCTGGCTCCATTGAAGTCAATGGATTTCACCCATGGAGTCAAATGCTTATATGAGAATCTCAGCTTTCATTTTAAACAAGTACGTTTCCACCCCTCATGATTGCACAGAAAAGCTTGAAAATGGGAATCCTAAAGCTCAAATATCAGAATGTGAATAACCAAAGGTCAGTAGAAAAATGTAGGATGCCTCCCCTGGGCTTAATGGTCAACCTCCATGATGGCCAATCACATGCAAATCAAAATGTTAGGTATCCAATTTAGAGCCCTAAAATTAGAAGCCACTGGTGAAAATGTGTATTTACATGGCTCTACTGTACAAGGATAAAACTATTTAGAAATGTGTCTCTTCATTGAGGTGTTTGCTGGCCTTTAAGGGCTTGAGCCAAGGTTAATTGAAGTCAATGAATTTTTTTTCCATTTAATTCAATAGGTTTGGGATCAGGGCTCAAGATATATAACGAATTACATCGTGCTTTACATAGTATGAATGGAGTTCATGAGATTTTTCTTCTTGGGTTCATGAAAAAGAAAATTCTCATTCATCTCCATTGATAACATCACTCAAGGAAAGTTCTTACCATCTTTCCCCACTGCTGTCTTTACACAGGTTAACTTGGTCCTTAACTTTCCTATTACAAAGCTCAAATTCTTCCTCAGACTTCACAGGGTCAACCAATGGAAATCAAAATGAAATAATTGTAGTTATGTTGTCTGGGAATTCTTTGGGAATGGTCACAAGAGCAGAAAAGGTCAGGAAAAGCTACCCCTCTGCTAGTTGATAGCATTTAGAATAATTGTAATTGTACATCAGCAGAATTAAATCCAACACCAACATGACATTGGAAAAAATTCCATTTTAAGACAATGAGTGACTACAACAGCCCATACACTCCCCCATTGCATAAAAGAGCATGCAAAGGTCACATAGTCCTGGAAATCTAATTAGAAAAATGAGATGCCCAGGTTAATAGTATAATATGATATCCATCCAGGAGACAAAAAAAATAATCTTTGCAAATAACTGCCAATATATGTGATTTAAAAAAAAACATGGAAGAAAGATAATTTTTCTATATCTGTTAGGGCAGTTGCATAGCACTGCACCATTACACATACAGCAGATGCTGGAGTATGTGTATACAGATTGCAGTTGGCCTTTCTGAGCCCCCCGCAGTCAAGGACTATATTTATTTCATATACACATACTTTTTGAAGATGGTCCCTTTTAGCTCAATAATTAGCTGCAAGGTGTATGCTGTTTTATGCTGTACCAAGGTTTGTGCATAACAAGCTACTGCTCTTGCGAGACACAATACATTTATTTCTGTTTCCTGTAGTAAGTTACCTTGCTGTTTCATGTTTGTGTTTTCCCCTGACTCCTCCTACATTTCCTCAGGCTCACTTTTGTAATTTGTGGTTCTTTTGCAGCTCTTCAGCATGGAACCATTTTACAGAGTAATTTGGTATGGCACCAAACCATGAAGGAGGTTTCAAATTGAGTTTGGGACATTCTAGTTAGACATATTAAACTCCAATACTTTTCTTCATTCCATGGCAGCCTAGTCATGGGAGCATAAGGCTCACTGATATCAGTCCTGTTGTGTTTTAAATAATGAGATTTTGTAATCAACACCTGGAAGTAAACATCAAAACATTATGGATGCACCAAAATGAAGTTTTGAATCTAAATCCCATTGAACTTCGGGCAGTAATATGAGTTGTGGATTCAAGTGCACACATCTGAACATGCCCATAGGTGCTGGAAGGAGGAGTGCTAGGGGTGCTGCCGTACTCCCTAACTTGAAGTGGTTTCCATCATATACAGGGTTTACAGTCTGGTTCAATGACTCTCAGCACCCCTACTGTACATATTGTTCCAGGACCCCTGAACATGCCCCATAAGTTTCATTTCCAGGTTGAATCCAAAACTTGAAGAAGACTCTTTTCAAGATCTACTCCATATGCAACCATAATCTGTTTAATCCAAAAATAGTGTGGATTTTTCCAGAACAGTTGATTTAGGGTACAACATTTCACAAGAACAGACTGAGATTTCAGTACAGCTGAATCCCAAATCTAAGTCTGAATTTGGCCTTGAACCTGTACTCTGAATCCTACCCTACCTGTCATTCTTGAAGGAGAAAAATAAATGACAAGCTGAGATCCTCAAACAAATATCCCTAAGAAAGTAAATGAGGGCCTTTAAAATGTGCTTTAAAATATTTATAAAATGTAACAGTTTTATTAGTACGAACTAAAGACTGTATTTTCATGAACAGCATTTAACACAACTGTTATTTTATACCATGAAAAAGATGAAGGAACATAAGTATATATTGTAGAATAAGATCTAGTATTCTATTACACAGCTTTTTTATATAGCTGTAAAGCTATGTGGTACGCAGCCATCTATTCATCTACCAAAAATACTAATAAATGTGTGAAATCTTTAAATAAAAAGATACTGATTTTTGACTTTGAAGTTTTCATAACCATAGTAATGATACATTTAAACTGATCTCTGAACAAATATATATTTTTCCTTACAAATTGATGGACTGCTAAATACAAATCTGTTGCAAGGGGATGGAAAAATTCTTTTGTAGTCATAGCATATATAAATACTCCTACTCTACATACAGTGGGTTAAAAGTCAGTGTGCTTTATTTTTATAAAAACTCCAGAGAACGGTCCCTGTATTGCTGTACAGTTACGATGTCTGACAAAGTTCAATAGATCTGCCCTATCACTACATTCCAATGTATTACAGGAGGTGGCAAGGCAGGGGGTCCAAGAAAAGGTTAGACTGGGCCACTTTCCCTGCTGCAAACAGGAATCTTCCGCAATACTAAACAAATCAGACTGCCAAGATTTTTTTCCCCTAACTTTCCCATAAAAAGATTCAGGTAAATGTAGCATGACGAGCCAATTTAAGCCAATTTCAAAGTTATTTGAGTAATTGGTTATTAAGATAACACTCTCAAATTTCAATTCAGCAATTATCCTTTTAAAGATATAGCATATAAATATAGGAAGAAAAGCATATGCATTAAAGCTACAGGACCTCTTTTTAAAAATAAAAAAGTGTGGACATTTGAAAAAAAAACAATGTAGCTTTTAACTTTATTGGACTGTGACTTATCTTCTAACCTATGCAACCTTTCTATGTTGAAAGCATGTGTTTCTAAATTTTGGAAACATAGTTGACTATTATTATTAGTGCTATTATTAGTGCTCATAAAGATTAAAAGACTAGGCTGAAGACCTTCCTTTTAATATATATAAGCTCCTTACCGAGAACTTAAGAACCACAAGGGGACAGAATATTGTCTTCCCACAAGGCTACGGTGCAGACTGATGCAGAGGCTGATGATGGAAATAATGGCTTTGGCAGAAGTACTTGGTTTAATGCCAATTTTTTCCATGCTAATGAATGGTGGAATTACCACAGAAAAGCTTTCAGTGTAAAAAAAAAAAAGTGCTCAGCTTATTCCCAGTTAATCAACCCCCTAGGATGGATGGCCATGACCAATTATTATTCCAGCGACTACTGGTTAATCACAAAGTACATAGTTTAGAAGGACTTTGTTAGCTATTTGGTGGCTAAAAGCAATAGTGTAGGATCTGCAAATGTTCACCAGAAGATTAAGGTTAAGCAAATACTTTAAAGTTTCAAATTACCCCAAAAATTGCCTTTCAGAAAGGTTAAGTGGTTTTTACCACCAGCACAGCACTAGATCTGGTTCAGGAAAGCAGTATTGATGTCAAGGCAGCAACACTAATTTACACCAGTTGAGGATCAGATCCTAAATATATTTTCTTTTCAGGACCATCTTCCATGCCTTAATCCAAGTATTCTTTTCCTGACTGTGGAAACTCCAAATTCACCTTTAAGAAAGTGAGCAAACAAAACAGTCTCAATCACAGATGACCGATAGCCAATTCAATACGGTTATACAAAGACTTCAGGATTTGTGGTGGTGACCAGCTACATCTTCAAATGTACTTCGTCAATAGCCAATAATGTGCATTATCTCCAGGAAGGTTTCTCTCCATGCTGCTTTGGTAGATTTTTCCATCTGTTAACTAATTTATGAAGAAGCAATAATAGCAGAATCAGGGGATGCCACTCATGTGGCTCTCCCACCTGGGTCCTGCAAGGACATCCAACAAAAAGTGAGGCTATCAGAGAAAAAGTGAAGGCAGGCATTAGAGCCAGGCAAGGGGTCAGCACCTGGCAATGCTCATGTGCTTGGCCATTGGACAGCAAAATGAAAGGGGCAACACAAGCAAACCAAGAAAGAATCTATTTACATTTCTTGTATCGAAAATTAACAATTTGGGCCAGATTCTCAGCTGGAGAAAGATAGCTCTATTAAAACCAGTGGAGAGTACATTATGACAATTCATACCAACTGTAAATCTGAACAGTTTGAGTTCAAAGCAGCTAAAATAATAAATTCATACATTGACGCAGCGGAAAATATCATGGCAATATAATCAGAACTATTGTGATGTAACTAACCTTTTTTTTTTTTTTTTAGTAACTGAATTTATTCAAGAAACACATCCCAGCTGGACATAGTAAAAATATAGATTCTATTTTGAATATAGATAAACACTGGATGAAATATCACAAAATGTGCTGGTGTAGCATATACAGTACATGCTATATGTTAACATCAAGAATTACGTAAATTCAGTATCAAGCCAACTTACTTTTATCGTGCTAACATATCTTTTTACGTCCAAGAATTACTATTTATACATAGATATATGTAGTGCTCCAATGCCACATTGACTGGTGTTACAGTTTTGCTATACTTTTCTGACATAGGTGACAATGGGGGGAAGCGCCAAAAGGAACATGTTGAAAAATAGGATCATAAGGTTTCACTCAGGCTGCTTAAATGATCATGTAGGAGGTTTATTATCAACTTTTTATTAAAAGCATTTACAGTTTCCATGGAAACATTTTTTGCGATAACATACAAAAACAAATGAAAAAATATGATGTAAAAATTAATCTTGTCTCCTGTTCATTAATAAGAAGCTCTCTTCATTGAACACTGCCTTATCTTCCCTCGCTTATGCAAACAGGCCTGTTCAATATTGATCCATTAGCTGAGTATCTGACTATAGGATACCCTGTGTAGTGTTTGGTCCTAAAATAGCACTGTCTTTTTAGTGCAGTTTTCATCTAGTTTTAAACCGGTGCAGAGCTTCAGTATATTTGGCCTGAAGTTAGATATGCATTAGATTTGAACAATATTTGAAAGTACCAACTCATAAAATTTGCAGCTCACAAGAGAATGCCCTCCTAGTTCTCTATTCATTTAAAGTAAGACAGTCTCATCCTAATTGGATTCAATTACTGATAGTTTACAGTCTTTATGGGTAGAGAAAATCCTATAGCAGCCTTAAAAAAGTGTGCATAAGACTGAGCATGTTTGGAGTTAGTTAGGAATCTTACAGCACATCATTTGAGATAAAGATCAGTCTCTCTTGATTTGAATTCCAGACCCCTCAACTGTGGTCTGCTGACATCTCTTCAGCATTTGTGACATTTACCAGTGATATACCATTATATCATTTTCAACTCCAGAGGTCAGATGACAAGATGCAAAGACATTAGAATACTGATTATAAAAAAGAAAGGAGTTTAGAACATTAAAAGAAAGCTATAATGGAAAAAACGAAGACAGAGTTTTCTAAGATGCATGAATACCTTAGCAATAAAACCATAATATTATATGTGCTTTTATTTACAGATAGTTAACCTCAAGTGGTTCACTTTGGTTCTGATCTCTTTATTTCTGATTAAATCCATGCAAAATCCTGCCATTTATTTACAGGAGTGTTCTTTACATGAGTAAAGATAAAGTGGCTTTGGAGAAGATCTAATTAATGTGATTTTCAAAGTTTAACTAGAACAAGCAGTTCTAAAAACCCACTCAGACAAATAATAGTTAAAGATAAATGCATCTGCCTGATATACTATGATAAAGAAAAATAAAATAAATGTTCCAACGTAAGTCAAATAAATTATATTCATTGTTTTATATATTGAAATAAAGTGAAAGGAAAGTCTTTATTTTTTTGTGTCTGGAAATTCAAATCTTTTGAACACAATGAATACCTATAAATATGTATCTGTGGTTTAGGACCTTATACAAAGCCCAATGGGAATCTTTCCATTGCCTCCAAAGGACACTGCATTAGGCCGATGATGAACAATTAAATATATTTTAGCCAGTTTTGAATTAACTTGTGAACTGAACACGGTATCAAGCCAAACATGGATAAGTGTTAGGAACTATATATATTTTAAGTTGTTCAACAATTGTTCAAACAAATCTTTGGGGCTTTTGTGTTAGAGATCACACATGGACTTCGCGCCTAGTCCAATGCCCAGTGAAGTCTTTAGTGGTCTTTCAATTCACTTTAACGAGAACTGGAACAGACTCTTAAATAAGATGTCCATGATTTTCAAAAGTAGTTCTGGGTGCCTTGATATAAGGGTGCTCAACTTGACACTTTAAATGTACTTGATTTTCAGAAACTGGTGAGCACGCGCTTCTGAATATGTCCTTTTACTGTGTCTCAATTTAGGCGTACAAAACCCACTTATCACTTTCAAAAATCTTGATCAAAGTGACTCCAAAAGTATTACAGTGCTTAGTATCCATGTTCTGCACTATCCTGGGTCAGATTCCTAGTTTTGATCCTAGAGCTCCCCAGTCTCACAGAAGGAAATAGGTAATGGGAGAACACCATGCTGCAGTGACTCCTCTCATTGATTGCACAGTCATGATGGAAAGTTATGGAGAGGCTTATCAAGAAATTCTCAGAGAAAGAAGGCTGATATGCAAGCCAAGAGGCAACAGTAGAGGAAATTCAAAAAAATATGAGCACATTGCAGAATGTAGCACTTATCTCTGGCCAGAATGCTGCATGCTGATGTCCTAAACTGTATTCTAATCGAATGTTTACATAACTGAGTAATATTTGAATGTGCTGGCCAGTTAAAAGTTATATCTTAGGCAGAACATTAAACTGAGATCCTTTGTTTTATCTGTAGTTGGCAGTAATTTGAAAGATCCCTCAGTTGTTTTTGAAAAGACTAGGGCATAACTTGATGAATATGTTGAAGGAGTAACTCATGAAAACCTATCATTTCTACAGGGTTTACCAAAGAAATAAATGTTACCGGAACTTGTAAAGACATTTTCTCCATGTGTAAGTGGAGAGTTCTGTTAATCACTTGATGGACTGAACAATCATATAGTGAGACACACATCTAGAAAAAGATATTAAATTCAAAAAATGTAGTTAAAAGGAAAGAAAATACATTCTGGCTGCTCATGGTCAGCTGCACTTTTCATTTCTCCAGTTAACTAAGTTTTACCTAATTATTGTGTTGGTCAATAAAATATCTGGAGGTGGGCTGAACATTTCATCTGGTAAGCAATTAAAGATTAATCTTGCTGTTTCCACTTGCAAGGGAAGACAGCTTTGTTCTTTTCAGCATAGAATTTGATGTCTTTAGTGACCACCCAGCATGGCAATTTCTACTCCATTTTATAGTAGTTATAAAAAAGAAAACTGCAAGAGTAAAAAAAAAAATACAGTCAGAAGTCCAGCAGCAGAGTAGGGGCTATACAGTTTATTGTTCTGAATGCAGCATGTACGATTACCTGTCTCATGGGTGTGCAAGCAGCTCATAGCCCTCAGGCACACGGTACTGGTGCTTGAGGCCAGAGTGCCTGAACTGAGACAGAGAGGTACATAGATGAGACTTTCAGGAACACCAAAGAGTGGTTCCACCCTCAGTCTAACCACCTCTGTGCTTTTAAGGAGGATGAAAATCTCAGAGAAGGAGAACATCAAGATGGAGTGGAGGGAAACAATCCCATAGCTGGGATCCTCCTTCCCGACAATGTCATAGTATCCTCTCGCACTGAGGATACCCATTCTGAGGAGGGAACCCCAGTTACTAAGAAGAGTCAGGTAATAATAATGAGGGATTTGATTATTATAAATATAGATAGTTGAGTTGTGATGACCAGGAGAACTACACAGTAAACTGGCTGCCAGGTGAAAAGACTACTGATTGCACGAGACATCTAGATAGACTTATGTACAGGGCTGGTGGTCATGGTACATGTAGGTACCAATGACATTGGGAAAGGTAGAAGAGGAGTCCTGGAGGCCACATTTAGGCTTCCAGATAAGAAATTAAAGTCCAGGACCTCCATGGTTGCTTTCTCTGAAGCTTTCTCTCTTTCCATTTCCACATGCAGGGCCAGAAAGACAGGCAGAACTTCAGGGTCTCAATGTGTGAATGAGACAATGGTATATGGAGGAAGGGTTTAGGTTCATTAGGAATTTGGGGAACCTTTTTAGGAAAGAAGCCTATAGAGGAAGAATGAACAACACCTAACCCAAAATGGAACCACACTGCTGGCACATAAAATTAGAAAGGTTGTAGAAGATTTTTTAAACTAAGGGTGCAGGGAAAGCCAACAGGTGCAGAGGAGCACATAATTTGGTGGCGACATCCCTTAGGGACAAATTTATCAAAGGAGCAACCCTATATCCTAGAAAAGAGGATAGGAAAGAAGTCGGTAAAGTCGGAGCTAATGAGGAACAGTCAAACATAAGAGTGCCATTTGAATATAACCCATGAAGGCAAGCAACTGAATATTGACAAAATGTAAAAGTGCTTTTATACAAATCCTAGAAGTCTAAATACTAAAATGGGTGAACTAGAATGCCTGGCATTAAATGAGGATATTTATATACATACATATAATAGGCATCACGGAACGTTGGTGGGATGAGGATAATCAATGAGACGTGGTAATAGCAGGGTACACCTTCATCTTACAGCGAAGTATTATCACTGAAAAAACATTTCCTTTTCTTGTCATCTTTTATATGAGACAGTTAGAGAGGTGAGAAGGTCCTGATTTTGCTATGGGCAGGAAGGGAAATGCTCCTTAGTGTAGGACACACACCTACATCTTCATTGTACTAAGGGTTTAAACCTCCAACAAAGTTAGCTCTTCATGTTGGTATCGTTGAGAAGGTTATAATCTATGAAGCTATAATGCTTTGAACAAAGGCTGGCTCCTGAAACAAAGGCAGAGAGAGCCCTTGACTCATTTTACTTACAGTATTGTTGGAATGAATGATATTTTTCAAAAAATATCAGATCTGATCATTATACACTGCACATATAATAGAGGAAAATGGGGCAACATGGTATTTTTGTGGTCAGTGGGGGCCGCTGAGGATCAATGCGACAAAAAATACATTTGCCCAAGTGGCTGCAACTTTAAAACAATTTAAGACAACAAAACAAGGTAACTGTAAAATCAACTCATCCTGGCAGCAATGAAGAGGGAACACAACAGATGCCCTGAACTTCCACCAGCTTGTCACCCCTTTCTATACTCAATCCAGAAAAGCCTAATTGCCCAAATTGTAACAAGCCCATTTACTCTCAAGGCCCTAACAAGCACATGCAATTTCATGAAGTATGACCTTAAGGGGGTGTGCAAGTATGTGTTATATTAGATCATACTATATCACCTTACATAGCCTGGCTATGAGGCTGAAAAGCACTTTTCACCCAGTTCTAACAGTTTGGCAACAGTTATTAAATTCAGTTGTAAGGCCTATGTAGACTGGTCCTAAAGTTGCAGAACCTGCATATTGTGTGTATGTATGTGTGTGCAATTTCCCAACATTACTGGCTACTAAAATAAGAGTCATTTAGCCGCTCAGCATTGTATGTAATAAAACACCGAAGGCATCTGGGGTTTTTTGGATACATTTCTTGGCATGATGTGTTTGATTCTCCGAGCACAGTTTGGAGATCAGCATGTTTTCCAGGAAAGTTGGAAACCTATATCCACTCACATATCCTCTATTGTGTATTTTGTTACACTTCAGCACTACTGGTTTGTTTCGGGTTTGGGGGAAAAAAGCACATTATAAAAAAGATCAGACGATAATACCATGACAATGGAGCTGACTGCTATTATCACAGGGCAGCGGGCTACACAATACCAACCTTTGGGCCAAATCTGGCTTATGCAGGGAAAGTGGATAAGACTTATGCAGGGAAAGACTTCACCTCCCAAGAAGTACAAAATATACAATGCAAAAATCAACATTTGTGAGTTCCTAACTTCTGACTATGAACAACCCCCTTCCATCCCTTCCCACTAGTGTAATATGTAAGAATAATTATGGATAGCAGTTCTTGCCATGTCAGTGACCATACACATGTGAAGACATAAACTCGTAGACTTTTATGCCCATAAGGTCTTCATGTTGTGGATGGTACATGGAGCAGGGATTCTCTGATATTTCAAAGGGGTCAGAATCACCTTAGTTCACTACTGCTCACACTTTTGTGCTGGCCAAGGCTGGCTGGGATGACTCTACAGCCCTTTACCAGATTTTTGCACTTTATTACTCTCTATTAAGGAGACAGTGGGAAAGTCTACTCACCACTGATGCACCCCTTCATGGCTGGGCATGATGAAGCCTTTTGGCATGTCCTGCCAACAGCTGCTGTGGCCCAGTGATGGATTGCCTCTTCCTCTGGCTCGGCCCTCTGGCCAGGTCACTTTTAGTCCTACTCTTTCTGGAGAAACCTGAGTCCAACATCTCAATGGTCTGGCAGTATCAAGTCACAGATCTGGCAAAATTTCAGGCTTTTGGTGCCTACCAGCCCTTGGTTCCAGGGTCTTCACATCCCCACCTCAGGTAGGATGCTAGGGGAATCCTGGCCTGCCCTCTACTCTGGGCTCCAGCCCAGGGATCCTGTGTGAAGCAGATAAGGTCTGTTACTTCAGACCCTCTACTGTATCCCTGAGCTGCTTCCTCATATGCCCTGCAGCTAGGCCTATCTCAGTCTCTACCCCAGCTGAATCTTCTGCAGGTTCCAAAACAAAGCGGAGCCAAAGTAATTAAGACTTGTGAGCCAAGTAGGCTCTGATATTTCAGATGCTCTAGCTAGGCTTTAGCCCCAATTGGTTATTCCTTCTAGGCAGCTTCAAGGCAGTTTCTGGCTATGTTTTGTCTCCAGTCCCAGGCAGGCCTTTCTTCAGAGGGCTAGCTCAAGAGATCTGCTCCTGCTGAGCTGCACAGCTGAGCTGAGCTTTTCCCCTTTTATCACCTCCCTGCACAAGTGTAGCACAAGTGTAACAGCATGGGACTGATTGGACTCACAAGCCGTCATTAACCTATGTTATCCAACTTTCTAATCGCACAAAACTGAACACCCCTGCCCTGCCTCTTCCCTGAGGCCCCACCCCCACTGCACTCCTTCTCTGAGGGCTATCCCCACTCACTCCATTCCCCAACTTCACTCACTTTCACTGGCCTAGGGCATGGGGTTGGGGTGTAGGAGGGGGGTGAGGGTTCCGGCTGGGGGTGCAGGCTCCAGGTGGGGCCAGAAATTAGTGGTTCAGAGTGTGGGAGAGGGCTCCGAGCTGGAGCAGGGGGTTGGTGTGTGGGGGAGGGGGTGAGAACTCTGACTGGTGGTGCAAGCTCTGGGGTCAGGCTGGGGATGAGGGGTTTGGGGTGCAGGAAACGGCTCCAGGCTGGGGCCATAAATGAGTGGTTCAGAGTGTGGGAGAGGGCTCTAGGCTGGAGCAGGGGGTTGTGGTGCATGGGGGGGTGAGAACTCTGACTGGGGGTGCAGGCTCTGGGGTCGGGGTGGAGTGCAGGAGGGGGCTCCAGGCTGGGGGAGTGTGGGAGAAGGTGCAGGCTCTGGCTGGGGGTGCAGGCTCTTGGGTGCAGCTGGGGATGAGGGGTTTGGGATGCAGGAAGGGGCTCTGGGCTGAGGCAGGAGTGTGGGGCGAAGGGGGTGTCTGTGAGGGCTCCAGTGGGGATGTGAGCTCTGGGGTGGGGCTGGGGATGAGGGGTTTAGGGTACAGGAGGGGATTGAGGTGATGGGACATGTGCAAGCTCCAAGAAGGAGTTTGGGTGTGGGAGAGGACTCGGGGCTGGGCAGAGGGTTGGGGTGCAGGAGGGGATTCAGGGTCCTGGCGGCACTTACTGCAGCTCCCAGGAAGTGGTTGCCAGGTCCCTGCAACCCTAGATGCATGGGCAGCCAGGGAGGCTCCACACGCTGTCCTCGCACCCGCAGGCGCCTCCCCTGCAGCCCCCATTGGTCATGGTTCCCGGCCAATGAGAGTTGCGGAGCCAGCCCTCGGGGCAGGGGCAGCACTTGGAGCCTCTCTGGCCACTCATGTGCCTAGGGGCTAGTGGCCACTTCTGGGAGCTGTGCGGAGCTAGAGTAGGCAGGGAGCCTGCCTTAGCTGTGGGCCCCCATTGCACCGCTGACCAGACTTTTAATGGCCCAGTCAGCAGTGCCTACCAGAGCTGCCCGGGTCCCTTTTCAACCAGGTGTTCCGGTCCAAAACCAGACCCTTCACAACTCTATACTAACCCCTCCTTGGTCAGTGTGGGATTTGTATACTGTATACAGGGATACTTACAATTTACGAGTTTTTTGAGGTTCTTCTGATATTATTTATCTATGACCCTACATGGCACTAGAAAAATCAAGGACTATATGTTCTAATATTGGTATAATATAAGGACTGATCTAACATATCATGCTCTGGCTCAGATTCTATGGTCTGGCTGAGCTGCATTTAATGCATTTCCAGAGGGGGGACAAAATGGCTTTGTGCCATTTTTGTAGGTCTCCAATGACGGGACTGGCTAAAGACTGGTTTGCCCCCTGGTAAAATTTAAAGCAGCTTTAGGATGACTCTGAGTTGCTCAAGGCACCATTCCAGCAACCAGGGATTGTTGGACATAGCAGCACTCTGGCCATGCCCTCTATAGCAGGCACCAAGAGGGAATGGGGCAGAGATGCCATGTTGGCTGTATGCCACCAGGTGATTCCCTATATGCTTAGGAAGTTGGTTAAGTTTGCCTGACAGCATTTCTGCACTGCCATTTCTCTCTGTGCCTAGAAAGCTGGTTAAGTTCGCTTGATGGCACTTCTGTCCTGCACTTAGCCACTACTAAGTGACTACAGAGAAGCCAAAAAGCTGGCCCTAAAAGTCTAACATATTAGTGTATATTTGCTTAATAACTCAGAAGATCCATTTTCTCCTTTTTTTCCAAGAAAGGGAAAAAATCACCTTACCATCTTTCTGGAAAGCTCAAAGGTGCACAGATTCTTCAAACACAAATGTCAATTTCTTATACCGATTGCTTACTCATATACTTTGAAAGAATTTGCATCGTTTTGATCTCATTTACTCTCTGCATTTAATTTGTTTTGGTTTTGCATGTTTTAATTTAGCAAACAAGTTGTACGCCGTGACCTAAGCCCATTTCAGATTTGTTAAGGAATCTTGCCTGTTCACAGGTTTTTCAGTCTCTTTGTATTCATCTCACATGCTGCGTTATATTTAAGCAGAGGATCAACGGATAACTATAACACCACTGCTGGCACCGCTTTTCAGGTTGAAATCTGGCTGTCAACATTGCAGCCTGGGAGCCAATTTTTATTAAAATTAGTGGGGGGAAAAATCTGTTTGGCCTTTCTCGTGCAATAAGAATGTAAAAAGGTAGAATTTAAAAAGAAATAATTAGTGTTGAAAATACAGTACGTAACCAGCAGGTATTTTTTGTGGTGTGTGGGGTCCTGCAGGGGTTTTACTGACATGTATTGACTATTACATAATATTATTACTGTCCTCTAGCTGATAGAATGCTAGGGCTGCTTACATGTTACTTATTAATTATATCATGATTTAATGGTTGGTTTTCAAAGGACCTCATCCTACATAGTATAAAGTGTCTTTTGTGAGCTGTTGAGCATCCAGTGGGTCAAGCTCACAGATTTAGGCTAATCCAGAGCTGTGAGCCATCCTACATTATTTTGTGGAATTATGTGTGCCCATTTTTGCCATTTTGTTCTGTGCAAGTTCACACCCTGAAAAATGTCCTTTTAGGTGATGATTTTGGCAAAATGGCTGTTTACATCAAAAATATGCAAAACCTGAAAACGTTATTTATTTATTTATGTGTAGGCACCTTCAAGGTGCACTTTTCAACACAAGGGCATCTTTGCTCAAAACTGGGCCCACATTCACTCCAAACACTCTACTTACCTCAGCAAAAGGAGTCTATGGTTTTATTTGTTTTAGGTTCTAAATTCTATCCCCACTTACAGCCTTAAAACTACATAGTCATGGTATGTGAAACTGCTGATAATTATATGCAACCATAGAATATTAAATTTAAACATATAATACATATAACATAATGCCCAGGATAATAATTAGCCCCCAGTACTGAAACTGGATCAACTAGTGTAGACCCATACACAGCTTCTTTGAAGTCAATAGCCATAAATATGTAATTGTATAACATATATGATCAAGGACCTAAAAGCACTTTATCAGCATTAACTACCGCTCACACTAAGATAAGCACAACCTTCTTGGTATTATTACACCCCCTTTACAGATGGATAAACTGAGGCACAGAGAAATTAAGCGACTAACCCCATAGGTTGAGAGAGACACCTAGTACTCTGTTCTAAACATTAGCCCACACTCTCTTCTGTTGTAGCAAGTCTTGTCTCATCAGCATCAATGCTACAATAACCAGAAGGAAAGAACACAGCAAACCTGATCAGATGGGACAATCACAGATCATTGACACAAAAATGCTGTTATGAAGTTTTAAAATCCCTTTCTTTCTTTTGTAAATTCCCTCCCAATCTTAGTACAGGTAGTTGGCAACTGTGCAAATGGATCAGCAGTGGCACATATACACAGAGTTTATCTGAGGATAATTAAAATTTGTTATCTTAACCCAACAGAAATTAGACTTTTTTTGGTGGGGGGGGGGAAGAGGCGATATCACCCACCATTGTTTCAAATAGCAAAAGATGAGGTTTTGTGCGGATTTTCCATTTCCACTGATATCCATTTCAATAATGTAATTCTCGCTTAACAGCCATTGGGGAAGATTCTTTCCTGCACCACAGTTCTGTTTGGCTCAAGATAGGGCAGGGTATACCAGGGAACCAGTTCTCGTTTCCTGATTTTCAGGGCCAGCCTAGGGCTGACAATATATAAAGCCGCTTCTGGGCAGCTTTAAGATCCATCACTAGGATAGGATCCTCCAATGGACCCTATCCCAGTAGAGGACTGCACTGGTGGAGTTTCTCTCTGCCATGCCTCTTCCCGACTTCCTACACCAGGAAGAGGGAAGAGCAGAGGTCTAGGGCCTGAATCCAGCTCAGGTATCCCAGCACAGAATTCCCCTACACCAAAGGAATTCTCTGCTGGCAATCTGTGGTCAGAATCTGGACCCTCTACACCCCCCAAAGCCACCAGACACAGTGAATGGAAACCCTGCAGACCTTTATCAAAAGGACCCTTCCCATACCTGCACTGGCTCTTGACCCAAGAACTTTTTTTGATTAGAGATGCCAAACAAGTAGAACCCTCCAAGATCCACATGTGTGACACTTTCTCTTCTGAATAATAAATAATAATAATAATACTTTGCACTTAATATTGCCTTTCATTTGGCAATGTCAATCACTTTACAACAAAACATCCTAGGGGACTTGGCAAGTATTAGTGTTGTACTCACTTGACATATGAGAAAATTGAGTCAAAGAGAGATTAAGTGATTTGTACAAGATCAGACAATGAATTGGAGATAGAGCTTGTAATCAAACCCTAAATGTCCCAACTCCCATCCCTTTCTCCAACTGCTAAACTACACTTTCTCCCTAATGTGCAACAAAGACTCAATATGTGGTACACATACCAAACAGAAGAAGAGCTGGAAACAGTATGAGCTAAATTTTCATTATCAGGTATACAGTTTACTGTAATCTTAATTTCAAGAGTTTGATTTTTTGATCTCAGTAAATGAATTAACAGTGAAACAACACGATGTTTGCATGAGACAGAGGTAAACAGAGGTTTGAAATAAGTACCATGCCATGTTCTGAGTTCCACCTGAGAGTATTATATAAAACAAAACCCTTTGGAAGCAAGAATTATGATAAAACTCATTTTTTACTTGTGACCTAATCCAGCACTTGAACCCAGGTATCCATTGATCATTCTAGGCTACTTCCTCTAGCCATGCTATAAAGTGCATGGGTAGAGAAGAATGGTCTTGAGGTTAAAGCAGGAATTTAGGTTCAACTCTTGCCTGTGCCACAAACTTCTTATAGATGTTTATATGCTACAATGAGGAAAGCCAATAGGAGAACCTGGACATGTTTCACTGTCTTCTCTTCCCCGGCTCTGAGGCACTATCAGAATCTCTACTACCTTCAAGATAGTACAACCTGTTGTAGACTCTGTAGCCATTTTTCTTTAATTGCTTTTGCCTCAAGAAAAGGAGCACTGTTTTCCTGGGGTAGGCAGATAGCAGTAGCTCTCTTCTCGTTCTAAACTTGCATTCTTTTGGTGGCAGCTCCTTCAGTACTACTAGTCAGTAGATACAGTATGGTAGTATCCCACTTACCTGGGTTTAGTTTGTGAACCAGAAGAAGGTGCAGAACTCTGAGAGAGGGACCCTTAGGAATGACTGTAGCCAACTTTCTCTTCTGTGATTTTCTCTTTTTCATTATGTTTGACATTTCTGAGACTGAGCTTTGTTACAGACTATTAGCCTATGGCAGTAGGCTTGGGAGATGAAACTTCATCAAGATATAAATCACATAAAAGTGTGAAAACGTGAAACTACAAGGCTGCATTTCTAGCTCTTGGTTGGAATAGATTTGTTGCATTGATTGCAACATTTCAGGTTACTGTATCTGCCAATGCTACAGCATGTAGTGAAATGAAATCAGCGCCCTTTGTGCCTAGATAGCAACTCTATTAAACTTTGTGTTTAGCATATCTACTGACTTTGTGGGATCACTGTAGCAAGTTTTAAATGATGCATGAAATGAAGAATTCCTGCCCATCTTAGGAAGAGATTGTGCAGATAATAGACAGTGCTTTGCACAGCTGTGTAGTGTTTTTTTGCTGTGGTGGTGTTCAACTCAGACACAGAAATGCCCTTCAAACCCCAAAATAATAGTATATAATATATTTATATAGGGTTTTTATGTTGCTGCTGCTTGTGTATAAATTCCTTTTTTTATTTTCTTAATAGTATTCAGTCAGAGAAGAGAAACTGTTCATTACATACAACCCCAGCCCTGCCCCATAAACAAAATCCCAATGGTATAGCTGTGCATGACTGATCATTGGGCCTCGTTTCTTTCTTATTCGAACTTTGTTTTGGTGGGGAAGGAGGTGAAATTTTTGAAAGTTTGGTTTTATTTTGAGGGCCACATTATGGGTGGCCTTGCACAGAAGTAATAGCTTTGCCCACCCCCACTTGGTGGGACTTCAGTGGGGACATTCAAAATAGCAGTCCCTGGGCATTGAGAAGTTTAAGGACTGCTTGCTCCTGCTCCTCCCTGCAGAGATAGCCAATAGAGATAAAGTGAGGCCATGTCCATATCCCAGCTCTCCACACACCAGATCACGGAGTAGGACTGCCACATCCTGCTCCTTCCCAGGGGCTGGGGCAGATTGTGCTCTACCTGTGTTCCAGGAACAGCACCAGAGATACTGTGCCTCAGGGAGGCAAAATCCTTCTGGGGCAGTGTGGCTTCACCCCATTCACTACTCAGGGCTGTGATGTAAAAACTACAATCTAGCTCACAGATTACTTTAATGTCACTGGCTTCTCTCTAGCAGAGCAGAAATTTCAGATCAAAGAATGGGATTTGCCTAGATTATTAACCTATCCACTCCCTCCCTCTTTCTTTTCTTTTTAATAAGGCAGTGAGAAACTACTTGAACATTAAACAAGAGTTTCAGTAAATGGGCCTTTTAACCCTGAAATTCTATATCCAGTTTTATTGGACAGAATAGGGTGAACCAGAGCTACATCTTTGACTGAGGAAACAACTTCTGCCTGTACTACTAGTAAACAAAAAAAAGTTTAAAAACTACGCAGTAAATTAGGGTTTTCCATTCTGAGGATACCCATTGATTATACTAGGGCATAAGGGACCACCTGCAGGGATCCAACTGCCAGCACACTCTAAGTGCCCTGTCCTACTCTTACTACCATTCATATTGCTTACTTCCTTTTGAAATCAATGGGACTGTGCTTGGCATATGTATTCTGAGCCTGATTCAAGCCAAATGGTGTCAAAGGAAAGACTCCCAGGGTAAAATTTTCAAAAGTGTGTTAGCTACTTAGTAGCCTAAGTTCTATTCACTGGGCTTTGGATCAGGCTCTATGTATGAGAATAGCCCCTTTATAATAAAGCAAAACAAAAATAGCAGGTCTGACACTCCCAACTTTGGGATATTCAAAATCTGGATCTGGATTCAAGTTTGGTGGATTGGGCCCATCTCTCACTGCTTTTCATTTTGCAGTTTAAATGTACTTGTGACTCAATATAGAGAAGCATATAAAGTACATGCAATGTAAAAGTTACTGAAGCCTGTTAATGGTTGATTCTCAAATCACCTTTTAAGCATTATGTGATAGTTGTTTAAAAAGATATGTATCTAAAAGACGTATATTGTTACATGTATTTTATGTAAAGAACTGAGCTTTTTGTACTGCATGTTTTAATATATAAAAACATTATAATAAAGCATGTGGTGTACCTACTTTATTCTTTGGCATTCTTTGGTGCACTAGTTGGTGTGAAGTGCATTGGCGATACATAAATTGATCCAAAGAAACTATAATGGTTCATTTGGAAACACAAGGTCTACTGTACCATTGATTTAAAAAGAAAATCACATAATAAAAAAATTCTTAAAGTTAAAGGAATTCTGCCTCTAAGAGGTGATAAAATATCTTATTATTATTTTACCTTAATAGGGAAAGGTATTCACACAAATTTCTGCATTTGTCAATATTGCATGACAGGAATTTCTACTTGTCAAAAGTATTTTTACTTCTCCAAAAATGTCCCATCCCATTCTTTGTCCCTAAACATTCAGGAGTATTTAGAGAAGAAAATTGTATAATATTCCCCCATAGTAATATATTTTCAGGAGCTAGAAAGTGTGGAAACAGAGTGACTGTTAATCCCCTCTAGTATTTTCAGCATTTACATCCTATTTTCATTGTCTCACATCCTAATCAATTATCCTCAGCAATATTACAAAAATAAAGTTTTACAGTGAGGGAAACTAATGTTCCTATTGTTATTACCAAAAACTGCACCTCCTGGTGATTTTACTTGGGGCACTATTGCTAACATCACTGGTGGTTTCAGTTTAAATGTATTGCTTTCTTCTAAATATATGAGAAACACCATAACAATGGTAGCAATTTGAGAAAAGAACAAGAGGGAAAACATAATAATGGGAGTACATGTCTTGTTAATTAAAAGAATTGATACAGGAAAGCAGTTTTTGCAACATTAATTAAACACTTGTTTTATTTAACCTACGTGGGCCAATCAAATACAACCAAAAACAACTTATCACCTGCTTGTCAGGAGAAGTAAATTGAACTCTTTATGGGGCATTGAGATAGGTCAGCAGGCACAATTTTTTGCCTTCACCCACTTTTCACAAGCACTAGAAGAAAGAGGGCAACTGTCAATCCAGCAGTGTGGCAATCATTACAGGTTTGCAGTGAAGCAGAAAAATGCTGTAATAAACAGGTCTTGCTGCCTTCTATCACTCCATTCATCCTACACTTGAAGTGCTCAGGCCTTCTGGCCTTGCTGAGCGTTAAATCCCCATCCAGCTGTTTGACCCTATTACGAGAACATGATAGGCACCCCTGTCACTTGAAATGGCTGCAACAGTCTGATGCACCGAATCTATCTTTCCGACAGGTAAACCTATGGATAATTTATTTTTATGTGGTTTCAAAGTATGTTGACAGCAGTGAGGTAGCGTCTACAATGCAAACTGTGTTTTAGGGTGGGCAGTTTTCATTGTTGCAAAGCTATTGTTAATGAACAGGAGGTAAAAGGATTGTACTAATGTTGATTGTCTGTCAGAGGTGGCCAATCTTTTCATATGACCTCCACACCATAAAGCTATAATGCAGCCTCAGCATATGCACCATTAAAATCAATGTCCAATACTGTAAATCCACTGCGTTCTTTCTTGGACAGAGCTCCCTTCAATACTATTCACTAAAAGCTATCAAGGGATAACTTCTTATATCAAATTTAAATATATGGAGTAGTACGCAACACTAACGAATATTGACATTCCACATTAATTTGATAAATACAATTTCATTTTGCTGCACAGCAGCATTAAACTAATTAGAGCTGGTCTAAGCTTTTGGGCCATTTAAAATGTTTAAATTTGGCTGGTTCATTCAGCCTGCAATCAGTCAGTCAGTCAGTCTTCTAGTGAGTTCTAATTAAAAAATAAAGTATTAATTACTAAAAAGGAAAAAAAGTTTTTACACTTTGACATCACATACATCAAAAAGTACCCACACACTTAAAAGATAATACTTTCAAAGTAGGTTAAATACAACCTTTCCAACACAAATACAGTGGTATGCCTTGAAAGCGAATGACTTCCAAGTCACCCTCTTGATTGCTGTTTGACCGTACCTTTACAATGTGTGCCATTTAAGCCTACAGAATCCAATCAATGTGTCAGTTAAATTGCTACTCATCTGTCGAGATTAAGCGTTCGACTATTACCTCAGATTTAGTAGAAGTCTTAGATACTGGCACATTTCACCGAAGCCATTAGTAACACCTGGAATCATTCACATTAGTTTAAGATCTGGCACCATAAATTTCCAGCCATTAATGATTATTCTGACTCCTCAGGATAAATGGCTTAACGTTTTTGATAATGAAAATATACATTCTGCAGTAGTTCTTTCTTAAACCCACATTACCTTTGTAATGTACTTCATGGCTGATAGTAACAGACTGTGTCATAACTCTCACAAGGATTTTTAGTGTGCTGTAAAGTATTTAAGATCTGTTGTGCTATTAATTTCCCCAAAATTTGATGAGATATTTATTTAGCTATTTACATTCTAAAATTGAATTAAATGTATTAATTTAAATGATTGTCATCAGGGTGTAAATGATATCAGTTTAGCGTTATTCTGACTACTGTTGCTTCTGCTCTTGGTTGTAAACTGAACTGCATATTTTTTTCCCACAACATCCCCCGGCAACAAACTTATATTGGATATTATCAAAAATAACAGAAAAATATCACTGTGAGAGCAATGTGTCAGATTAGTTATAGCTGAGAGAGATTATTTAAATATCTCAAATAAATCTTTTCATTCCCAGCACATTCATCTCTTTTAAGTGCTCATTAAGGTGGGGTGTGACAGTCCTGGAAAATGAAACACTAATTCTTTTTCTCTGAAGCCTGAGTGGAACATTCCCAAGGGCAGCTATAGTTTAGGTGTATTACAGGACTAGGGCAGCATGAGATTCCTTCTCTGCATCTTATTCCAAAAAAGTGATGCAGTTTTTTTGATGCCACTATTCTTCTTGCTCATATTCCTATGATCTATTAGATCTGAAGAAAACAGATGTCAGTTTGTGGCGTTTGATAAACGTTCGGTGGAACTTGGCTGTGACTACCTTAACTCATTTCAGGTCAGTGTAATTTGCAGTCAGTCTTGTCTTTAGCTGATTTAGACCAAGACTTACTGAAGGATAGATCTGCTTCTTCACAGTCACTTTTTCCAGTGAAGTTAAAAAGCCGATAAAGCAACTGTGTCTAAATATGTATCTGGTATTAGAATACTTGTAAAATGTAATAAATATGTACATTTAGGTCTTACTATTGAAGCATTCACATTTCCAGACCTCTCATACAGGGATGTTCAATATTCCTTTAAACAATAAAGGTTCATAAAACAATATGTATGAACTCTTTAATGAACTAAGAAATGGTTATTGGTTCACATTAGAGCTATCATGTTTAAATTCCACTCAAAATTTAGAATGCAGTATCAGGAAAGAATGTACAGAAATGTTGTCGTCAAATGGATTCATACTACTAGTTCTAGTTAGCCTTTTTATTTGAAAAAGCAAATTCGTTATCAGTTTTTGAGTTTCTCCACATCTTTATTTTCCACTTACTCATTTCTTAAGAAGCATATTGTGTCACACAATAAACAAACCATGAATTAGTACTGAATGTGGAGTACAAAACATTGAATGTGGAGTAAAAAACAAAATGTTTTTTAAATATAAGTCACAAATAAAATGGAGATAGTTTTTTCCTAAGAGGAACAGACACAGTCAAAGAAAGTGAACTATATACATAGAGATCAAAAGGGGGGAAAATCTGTGGCTTGAAGAAAAGGCATAAAAGAAAAATCTAATGAATAGATAAAAGTTCTCTGGACAAGCCTTGAAATGAAGTGGTGACACTGTAAGCATTCAAGGAAATGATCAGAATAGGGAGGTGGCACTGATGATAATTATCTAATAAGGAAGGAAGGACTAACAACAACATATGAGAATTATATGAAACACAAATCTCGAACTTAATCCCAGAGTTAATGTAAGGCCTATGCAACATACAGAATGGTACAGTTTCCCCCTCATACTCATTTCTCCCCAATCAAGTGGGAGCCAAATACTCTGACACACAATTAAAAAAACATAGACCCCCTAAGCTTCTGCCTCTGCTACTAGCTACTTGCTTCTTGATGCTTTGTGTACTGACTTCTGGGGCCCTTTGCTCTTTGTTGAGAAAGAGAGAATGGAGGAAGGTGGTGAAATAGAGAGGTTGGAGATCATGAGACAGGGATAAAAGAGCTAACAGCAAAAGCCAAAAGAGCAAACCTCTAGAACAAAGGGGGCAACATAAACATATGTAGCTATAGGGGACCAACCAGCAACACTGGGGAAAGGAAGAAGGGAGGGGTGAAAGAAGATGAGGAAGGGAAGATAAGGAAAGAATACACAGTGAATAGAATAACATGAGGATAGTAAGTGAGGAAAGGCAAAGAGGCAATGGATGTGGTAAAAGAGACAGAACAAGCAGAAGAGAATGACGAATGGGGGAGGGAAGACACAAAAGAAAACTGGGCTGGATGGCAGAGAGAGAAAAGAGTACAGGAGGATCTGGTGTGTAGATACCATGATTACTGGAGTCTTAGCAATACCTAAAATAAAGAGATCAAGACAAAATTCCCCTCTGTCAAGAGCCTCTCATTAATAATACAAAGCAAATTCCTTTTCAAGTACCAGTTCAGCTGACCCAAGTTTCTGCTTACACCATTGATACATGCACAAGTACATGAATGTTCTTTGGGAGTATATGTACCACCTCAGTGCTCTCCAATACTCCATTTCCTGCTCCCCTGCAAAGAAAGTGTATTGATTTGTTGGTTACTCTTTTGTAAGTCCAATCACTCTAATCAATAATTTTAGTAGTACTTCACTACTGTGCAAGGTAGTCTTGCCTTTTCAGGTAGTCTTGCTCAACAAAGACGTACAGGCCCAGATCCAAAGGTACAGTGTAGCCGCTTTGCACCACAGCTCCAACAGAATCTGGGCATGGAGTCAACAAAGAGAACTCCAGAGGCTCACCCAGTGTGCAGGGCTGGTGGAAAGGGACAACTCATGTCGCCTCACTGATCTCCAACAGCTGCATCATATCCTGGAGACAGTTTGCAGCTTGCACAGCCAGAAGCTGCTCTAAGTTACACCAAGGGACCAGTCCAGCACATAGCAGCCCAGGATCAAGGGAGCACCCTGGCACCCTGCCCCTCCTGAGCTATACCGTGTGCTTCTCAGTCAAACCCTTGTTCTTCTCAGACATGATCTTTTCTGGGATATTATACCTGCATACAACAAAAACATCAGCTAGTCAAATTTATACATCAGGCAAAAATTCATAGCCACCAAGTTGTAGACACATCTGTCATGCCATATAAACAATATGCTTGCTTTCAGGAAATCTTTTTCAATACACACCTGAAATAGTTTTAGAAGATGTAGACAGGGAAAGCTTAAAAGCTGTAATTATGTGAAACTGGAAATAATGGATGAAAATAATGGAGTAATTCAGTTGCCATTAATAAATAGTTCTGTAAGAACTCAAAATCGCTGAGTCATCTGCCCATTTCCGTTGCACAAGTGGTAGAAAACTTCCTATAAAGAATGCAGCAGTAATGTGTTTACGTGGTTATTTGCATGCACAATTAAAACAATTGCCCACACAAATAAGCTCAGTGACACACAAATTAGGTGTGCAAATACACGTTTTTGTAGGCCTAAATATTTGAAAAGTAAAACAGTGTTCTTGACAATGTCTGACGCTGACATTTGGGGCCTGATTTTCAGAGGTCCAACTGAACTCTGGTTGTCATGGCCTACTCTTATCATTTTATTAATCAATTATGGAAACCAATAGGAATGCTGCTGATCAAGTAGTTATCTTTTTGGATCAGATAGATTGTTTCTAAGATGGTCAGGTGCTCCATCCACATATGCAATCCAAGACTGTATTTAAAATCAGTATCCTCATTGCCTATGAAGATAGTTTTCATGATAACAAGCTGTTGAGTTCATGATGTGTCTTCAGTGGAAACTAGCTCCAAAGCAGGAAATGGTTGGAGTCTGTCAAGCATACAGTAAACTCAGGTTTGAAGCTTGGCATTTAGTGATGTAGATTCTTAATTACAACAACAGTGTCGGTAGTGTGAAGGAGGAACTTTTACAGTGTATTCAAGAAAGGAGTGATATGTGGCACAGCTTCCTGGATTTCCTTGGAAATATGAAGCAGTATCATTCAGTCACTAATAATAGGGCCTTGGAAATATGAAGCAGTGTCTTTAATTCATTCATTAATAACTGGGGTAACCGGGAAATATTTTAATCTAGAAGAAATACTTGAAACTAGCAATTGGTTGGGATTGCATCCCCCTATTTACCTAGCTGCCTGAGAAGTTCCTATCAAAATATATTGTGTTCCCCTTCCAGGACACTGAACATTTGGAATAAGGTTGCATGTGTTAATATAATTTAAAGGAGGAGTGACATTATGAACAAATGCTTACAGTAAAACTCCCCTTCATCAGAAGATCATTCCATGACAGCTGTATCTCCTTAGATAGACGAATTCACAGCTTGGCTTAATTTTCAAAATATATGAAAATCCTTTTCAAAATATATGTAGGACCAGCTACACTGTTAACCTCAAAATAATCATTCACCTTTCGCTTTCAGCAATTAATAATCAAATTGCCTGCATATCAGTTGCAATCCCTGGAGTTAGTTAGCTAGATATAGTTATAGATTAAATTTAAAAGTTGCAGGAACTTCTGTAGTTTACATGCAAATATTTGTAATAATAAAAATAATCATTATCTAGCAAGTTCCAATACTGAATAAGTGGGAGAATAGCAATTTATTATGTCATTGCTAGTTTACAGTAGAAATGTAAGTAACATCAGGTAGTTACAAATCAAATAGTCCAAACAAAAAAACTGAGTTAAATAAAATACTGATACCACTCAAACCTCTCTGATCGGTTCTACCAGATTAGCAGCAGTTTACCAGCCTTTGCAGCTAACTCACACCGCAGGTAGACTTTGAACTGTTCTACTGTTTACTTTTTAACATTTATATTGCAGTGCCCTAAACCAGACTGGGGCCACATTAAGCTAGATACTGCATAAACATATGGTAAACAAAAAATGCCCTGCCCCAAAGAGTTTACAATCTGGTACTTTGATTGCAACCCATACTCCATTAAATTCTCCCTTCAGGAATGCCTGGTAGGTCAGGCTGTTCTCCCGTCCCTGCTTCACAATTGCATGGTACAAAATTATGACAGCTGAGCTCCCAAGATATTCCCAAACTCACCAGCTCCTGGTCACCTTCTTGGCCAAGTTCTATAACCCAATCCCAAGGTGCCTTCCTGAAGTGCAGACAGGACCTGGTTTCTGGCTCCTTTTCCTTCTTGTTGGGGTGGGAAGTGAGGGAGCCTACCGTTCTCTTTGGCCATAGCTTGTGGTTCTAGTCCTGGAGACAGCTAGTCTCATATCTGGGAAAGTGAGCAAGAAGGAGGCAACTTCTTATATATTCTAAAGCATGAAGCACTTTAGTAGGGCAATGTCGGCCCAATTACTATATCTGTTCTATGTTTGAATAGATTATTTCAATCTCTAAACTGTTAATCCAGCATCTTTCACCAGCCTTAAATTCACACACATTAGAATAAATTTTAAAGTATGTTACAGTACTTTAAAGGGTTGCAATTGAACCAATAAAAGCAAAGAAGTTCCAAGTTACAGCTGGTTTCAGAGTAGCAGCCATGTTAGTCTGTATCCGCAAAAAGAACAGGAGTACTTGTGGCACCTGAGAGACTAACCAATTTATTAGAGCATAAGCTTTCGTGGGCTACAGCCCACTTCATCGGATGCATAAAAATGCATTCTATCCATCTGATGAAGTGGGATGTAGCCCACAAAAGCTTATGCTCTAATCAGTTTGTTAGTCTCTAAGGTGCCACAAGTACTCCTGTTCTTTTTTTCAAGTTAAAGCCATTACTCCAGCCTTATAATTCTACTGGGCTCAGTTTTTCAAAGATTTCTGAATAGTATATGTCCTTACCTATAATAGACCTGACCTTGCATGTGCATAACTTACAGTGAAATCACTGTAAGTTTTATGTAAATAATAGCTGTGGGATTGGGTCCATATATGTACTACAATGTGAAGTTACAGTGGGATGAGTTAGCCAGTATGCTAGCATGAACTCAGGTTTTCTCTGGAAGGCTGTGTGAGACAGACATTATTTTTATTGAATAAGCCCATGATATTTGACCTCATTTTGATGGTTGCCTGACCCACTAATTATTCATGAAAATTTCGGTGGGACGTTTGCAAAATGATTTTTTAAAAACAGTATCAGGCACTGTGTGAAGAGTGCAAAAAACGGTAAGTTGTTAAAGATAAATTCCTTAGGTGTTTGACTTAGCATTCTTCAATTATTAGTCTAATTATTCTTCTATTATTTAGGCAGCGAGCCAAAGGTTCTTGGGTGCATAGAAAGTTAATGGGGGGGAGACGAAGTAAAACTGTAAGGTCATGTCAACATACGTTCATTAAAGCTTGAGTTCCTTTTGCATTAAACTTACTATCTGTTCTAACAATTTACCAGGGTCTATTTATTTAATACTAATAAAATATGCAGGAATAATTATTTAAATATATTCTCTTAGCCAGGTTTTTTTTTTTTTTTTTTTTGGTCATTTCTATTGTGTGCAAGAAACAACAGAGCTGCAAGATAGGAGGCTCATTTGGAAATCTAAAGGAAAGGTTCAAGAGTCTCCTGTTCACTGCCAGAGAGAAAAATACAAGATCCCACAAACTTGCCAGCAGTCTCCGGTACTTTCTAGCATACTGCACTGGATATGTAAATTTACATACAAAAATCTACATTAGAAGAAAGTTATTAGGGTTTAAAAATCAAGCACTCCAAAGTTAGGAAATGTCACTCTTCATTTTTCCACTTATACCACTAAGGCTATGTCTATACTACCACTTATGTCAGTATTACTTTTGTCGCTCAGGAGTGTGAATAAACCACCTCCCCACGAGCGACATAAGTTACACCAACATAAACACTGGTGTGGACAGCTTCTCCTGCTGACATAGCTACCACAACTCATTGCGAGTGGATTAATTAAGTTGACGGGAGAGGTCTCTTCCATCGACTTCGATCAGCTACACTAGAGAGCTTACAGCAGCATAGCTGCAAGCTCTTTAGTGTAGACATAGCCTAAATGAGCAGGGTTTTGTAGAAAAAATAGTATGTGATCACATAATTAAAGACTGCGTCATAATATGTATGCACAAAGGAGGCAGAATTGAAGTCACTCACATGGGCAACCATAAGTCTGGCATTTCCTAACTTTCAAATGCTTACCTTTCTAACCTAAATAACATTCTTTTAACATGTCTTTTGTATGTAATTTCTGAGGCTATTTTAAGAAAGGAAAATGTAAAAACAAATGATAAAATGATATTATGTACAACCGTCAACAGAACTAACTACATTTCTTGGTGGCAGGAGAAGGCTGTTATCACAGAATCAGGATGCGTGACTGGTGCCATGTACTGGGTCTAGCAGATGGTCAGGAGAGCCTAACCTAGACTGGCTCTCTCTCCCTCTCTCCCTAGGAAATAAAGACCTGTTTCCCCATTTGGTGCTCCTAGAGGCAGAATGAGTTGCTCGGGTCCAGAGAGGTTATGTGGGGAGGTCCAATTCCGGACTGGGATCTGTGGGAAGTGCCATCTAGAATCTTCATGTTCAATTATTTTAGCTGCAAAAATTAACCTGAGTAATGCAAACAACAGAAAGGAAATGGCAATGTTTAATAGTTTATAATTTAACTAAATGGGAATAGAATTTCATGGGACACAGAAAGGACATTTTGTTAGCCTAAAAGTCTTATTCTTACCCGGTTTCTAAGGCCTGCTGCAAACAACGCCGTGCTTAGAGCTTATCAGAATGTGGCCATAAGCATCTTTTATAAGTAAAAGTGCTAGGCAACTAAACTATGGGGTCACTTTATTACACCAAAATTAGACATGAAAGCTCTCTTATGCTTTTTTGGAATCCATGTGGGTTTTGCGTCAAAAGGAATAGGATCAGGACCACAATTTGAATTGAAAATATATTAGCCACTACTTGTAACAACAGATGCATGCAGTGATTGTTACAATTTCTGTCCAGAATAGTTTATGTGTGCTATGTAGCAGAAGCAGGCTAAGCTAGCACATATGACAGTGTACATGTACTTTGCATTGGAATGGGGCGGAGGCATCAGAGTAAGTAAGAAAAATCTATTGTAGAAATTAGAAACTAATCCAGATCCTGCCTGGCAAATCTTCTTATTTAATATGTTCATTTAAATTCATTTCACAGTCAAGGAAGAGGTTTTTTTTTTAAAAAAAATGTTTATTAATGCAAGTTATAAGAGAAAATAAATCCATTGGCTTTTTTCCCCTGGAGCTCTGAACAGGAAGACCTGTGTAGTATTCACTGTGAAATGAAAAATATATATTTTTATAATATGAGTTTAACTAAAGCAAATATTTATGGTTCACCAATAAACAACTTTAAAAAGATCTTTCCTAATTAAAAAGCATAGAGGAAAAAAGTTAATAGTAGGTTCCAACAAGAATGATGAAGCTTGTTAAAAAGTTAAAAATGACAAGACTTTTATTAAATATTCTGAAATATGGGACCCACTGCCCAATACTACAAGGTGCTGACTACCTCCTGAAAGCAGCTGAGTTGTCCCAAGGTCTATGAAAGAAAAGTATCCTTCATGAAGGGCCTCTTGATTTCGATGGTACCAAAAACTCCAATCTGACCTTTTCCAAGTACAAGTCAGGTCAGGTTACTATCAGTAATTTAGAGGTACATTTATGATGTCCTCATATATGTCCTGCACTTTTTCAGATCACAATATGATCAGCCCCTATACTAAATTTTGACAGTACTGTATCTCTAGTCTCAAGTAATTTCTTAACAACATAATATCCAGAGAAGTTGGCTTCACCTCATAAAATCATAGGACTCAAAGTGACCTTGAGAGGTCATCTAATCCAGTCCCTTGTACTCATGGCAGGACTAAGTATTATCTAGACCATCCCTGACAGGTGCTGATCTAACTTGCTGTTAAAAATCTCCAGTGATGGAGATTGCACAACCTCCCTAGACAATTTATTCCAGTGCTTAACTCCACCCTAACCATTTTTCCTAATGTCCAACCAAAACCGCCCTTGCTGCAATTTAAGCCCATTGCTTCTTCTCCTATCCTCAGTCATTAAAGAGAACAATTTTTCTCCCTCCGTCCCTTCTTATCCTCCTTGTAATAACCTTGTATGCACTTGAAAGCTGTTATCATGTCCCCTCTCAGTCTTCTCTTCTCCAGACTAAACAAACCCAATTTTTTCAGTCTTCCCTCATAGGTCATGTTTTCTGGAAACGTACTCCTTTTTGTTGCTCTTCTCTGGACTTTCTCCAATTTATCCACATCTTTCCTGAAATGTGGTGCCGACAACTGGAAACAATACTCCAGTTGAAGCCTAATCAGTGCTGAGTACAGCAGAAGAATTACTTCATGTCTTATTTACAACACTCCTGCTAATACAACCCAGAATTATGTTTGCTTTTTTTGCAACAGTGTTGCACTGTTGACTCATCTTTAGCTTGTGATCACTATGACTCTAGATTCCTTTCTGCAGTACTCCTTCTTAGGCAGTCATTTCCCATTTTGTATGTGTGCAACTGATTATTCCTTCCTAAATGGAATACTTTGCATTTGCCCTTATTGAATTTCATCCTATTTACTTCAGACCATTTCTCTAGTTTGTCCAGATCATTTTGAATTTTAATCCTATTCTCCAAAGCACTTGCAACCCATCCCAATTTGGTATAATTCACAAACTTTATAAGAGTACTCTCTATGCCATTATCTAAATCATTGATGAAGATATTGAACAGAACCGGACCCCTGTGAAACCCCACCTGATATTCCATTCTAAGCACATATCGCTTAGAATGTCTTCTTCAATCAGAATTCTTATCCAGACATTGAGCTCATAGGAGAAGTGGCCTTTCCACATAGTATTGGCAATCTGTCTCAAGCATTACTTCATGTTTTCAGTTTATATGCTTTTCTCATCGACTGCCCTTCCTTTGAGCCATAGTGACAGACTATCTACACTGAGTATATTTTTATTTGAGCATCAAATCTTGTTCTTACTTTTACATTCTTTAAAAAAAACCTGAACACATCTGTTAGAGTCAGAGCTGATTGTGGCTATCCTTGTGCAGGTATGTGGGTGAGTGGAGGACTACATGGAGTCTATTCTCTGTGTACACTGCCAACAAGGGCCATTAACAACTTCAATCCCTGTGCTTGGGACAAGTGTAGCTAATGTGCCATCTGTGCATCATCCATGAGTGCACATTACCCCAAAGGGAATGTGGAAAAGGTTGAGCCATGGCTTTCCCTGAAGCACAATTCCTCCCCAAACTTCTCTGTGTTGTGTGATTCACAAACACGTTCCTAAATACCACAGTTTGGCCCTTAAACCATCAGTGAAGGATAAGTGAATATATTGTTCTGTATTATGTGTTGCTACATTGGGTGTTTCTTTAATTGATTTTTATTGTGTGTGAGGAGTGCTGGCAGTGATTATTTCTTGGAGAGAGTGCTCGGAGATGCACAGACAAGAGATGTGGGCCCTGCTCTTAGGATTTTGCAGCAGCAGGACTCGGGGACAATACCAGCTTATGGCTTAAAATGAAGTTTGAAACAAGGGTGATATTAGTTGCTGGAAGACCTCTTACTGACTACGTGCCTCTCAAGTGCTTTGGAACTTGCAGACTCCAGAAATAAATTGGAATGGAATGCAAATAGAGTCCTGAGACAGAAGCCTACCAGAAAGAAAGCTGTTCTGTGTTAACTAAAGCAGCTGTAAAAGTTGCACACCTGTCTGTAATTAGATTACATTTTGCAACTAATGGGCCCGATCTTGATATCCACACTCAGGCAAAATTCCCATTGGAGATAGGTATGCAACAAGATGGAAAATAGGGGACTTAATCTTTTCTTAGGCAAGGAAATCAAAGTTTTGACTGAGTAACGAATGAATAAGGTCTGCATGATTTGACCTACTGACTCATTCATGAGAGTACTTCACAACGTTGGAACTGCCATGGGAAATACCACAAATACATATTGCCGAGAGTAATTTCAGTCCAAAAAGTTCTGCTTTAACAGTTGAAAGGTAACATAGTCACCAACATTTCAGGGACACCTGCAGGCTTTTGAACACCTGTTCTGAAATATCTATTCAATATAATTAAAGATTTAGATGTTCTCCCATTTGCTGAAAAATGAGATTTTAGAAATGAATTAGAACCATTTTAATTATATTAAAATATGAAAATAATAAAATATTATTATAAACATAATTGTTGTACAATACTATATTTGTGATCCAGTCAGGAAAAGTTAGGAAAGAGACTCTTCACAGTCGATGCTAACTCTGCACAATTAGTATTAGGCACTAGGAATATGCAATCCAAATAAAAATTACCTGATTAACCCTTATTTTGGTCCTAGTAGGGAAGCCAGATATTTCAGTGCACTCATAAAACAAAATAGCTCTGAATTATCAGGAATGTATAAACCAAAATGGGGTGGCAGGGAGGTATTGGAAAGATATTTACAAGTCTGACAAGAACTTTCCATCCAGTCATTAAGTCCATTTAGACTCATTGCTGTGTGATCAATGTGCTTCAGCCATTTTGCACAATAGGAAAAAAAAACAAGAAAACATCTCAGTTCTTCTCTCTTCCTGCTCTTCTGATGTTGCTGTTGCCCCACATAACTCACTTTTAGACCAATTATTTTCATTATTTGTTTTTCCCAGACCAGATTTTACAGTATATCATGTAATATAAAGCACCTCAAAACTACAACTGATCCATATCTGAGCATTGAGATATCTGCCCAGTGCCATAAGCCAGTTCTGAAAGAATGGTGAGAAAATTTGGTCAGCATCACACAACAAAAGCAAAAGCTAGGCTTCGTCTACACTACACACCACTGGTGGCAGTGTGGAGAGTATATGCAGCTACACATCAGAGTGAAAAGCAGGAATATGTCAGAAAAAGGCTCTAGCAGAGGGAAAGCAGCAGGGAAAGGCTTCGGCAGCTTTGCGCTGCCAGAGCCTGTCACTGCCACTGGGAAAGGATCTGTAAGAGGGACACAGCGAGGAAAGGCTCAGCCTTTCCCTGCGGAAGGGAAATGCTCCAATAGCAGGAAGCTGCAAGAAACTTTCCCTGCTGCTGCAGTCTTTCACTCTGTTGGGGAAGGATTCCAGCCGCAGGGAGGCAGTGGGACTTACACAGCTAAAAATAACAATAGAGACAGCAAGACATAGGTTGGCAAGTAGAACGCATGTAGGGTATGTACTCGCTTACCTACTCAGGTGTGTCTTCACTCTATTTGCTTAAGCTGTACTTCACCAGCTACACCCCTATTTATAAAGCAGCTTGTGGGGAACAACAGGAACTCTGATTATCTCCTTCCACTTCCAGTGTCCTGGGAGGGGCCGTTTCATATTAGTCCTTCATATTAATCAACTACTCCATTTCTAAGTTATCAGATAGCACTGATATCTCTGTGTGAGTTACTCAGCCCTCTCTTCTCAATGTCTCTCCAACAGCCATTCAGGATACCAGGAAAGGCCCCTGTCTTAGGCTTTGTCTACACTACACAGCTTCGACACAGCCGTGTCACTAAAAGTCAAGTATTTGTCAGCACTTTTACCGACAAAATACTTCCACTCCCTACAAGTGGGGTTCGCATTGTTGACAGGAGAGCGCTCCTGCCAATAACGAGCTGTTTACACTGCCACTTGCTGCGGCAAAACTTTTGTCTTTCGGGGAGGGCTTTTTTAAGCAGTGTAGACAAGCCTTAGATTCCACCAGTTCTGCAGCAATACAAACAGGATTGCATTAGCGCTGCACATCAAACCATGCTAAACTGCCGAACTCTGGCCAGACTCTTTACCCAAGGAGACTCAGGATCAGGACTTTGCTCATTATTTATAGATTCAAACCAACTTTTCAAATAATTCCTATGAAAGAGCTATGAATATGGTAGACTGGAGTCTTATTATTTTAGACATTATTTAATCTTTATGGTGGGAAAAGAAAAGACTAAAATAAAGACTATTATTTCATTTACGTTTAAACTGATGAATTTTCTAAGATTAAACTGGTGGGCCAGTCCAGTCCCTGCTGGATTGCTAACATAGATAGGTAAGCCTTCACTGCAAAACACAGCATCACAATTGGTATTAATTAGCACCCTTTTTATCTATCTCAGCATAGGGGCTTAGAACTGCTTGGGCACAGAGCCTTAACACCTTTCTCACCCCTATAGGTGGCTTTTACAATAAAGAGAAAGGCACATTGGTGGGGCAATGTTGGGAAGCTTGTCACTGATTGTGCTGGGGGATAAACTCAGGGCTTCAGTTTTTCCACGGACAATCCAATGTCAGTAAAATCAGCTGAATTCCCTCATTTTAAATTTTGAAACAATATACTTGAAGATAACTTACATTGCTTAATGCTTCCCATCCTCTTTGTAAAATCTTTTCATATTGTTCAAATAGTTGGCTTCCAGTGATGATACTATAATGATCCTGGGGAGTATTGAGAACAGAGTAAATTCAAGTCAAATACATTTCAGAAAATTAATACAATATCACAGACCTCATATTGAATAATTTTCATTACAGGATATAGTTCTCTTACTAGGGGAGAGAAATAACATGGTGACTGTTGTTGCCTGTGCTCTTTTCTATTTTTTTAAGTCTACAATTCTTAGGCATTAAATTGTGCAGTTATAGTTGCTCAGCAACCATAACTTCTGTATATGCACCTCCCATGGTTTTGTAGCAATGGCAATCTTACAATAACAAGGAGAGGGTGGTTTTGGTTCTGGTTTTGTGTTTTTGCAATCGAGATACTTCTCGATACATAAACATATGCTACATTGTATGTATTATGTATGTAAAATAATGATTTCATTTGAGTATTGAGACTTAAGTAACTGTTGATTTAGAATTTCAGGAATTTTAGAAGTACAGGAATCGACCGATGGAAAAATTGATACCAAGGAACAGGGGGAACACACTGGCATATTGTAGAACAGTTATAATCTCTTTGGAGCACCTGCTACTGACCTATGTCAAATGCGAAGTGGCAAACAGAATGTTTGTGAGGTGGGATGAGGGGGAGTTGTTTGAGTGGGAGCGGTAAGGAATTTTTTTTAGGGTAAGTTTTCTAAGTGTGACATGCATTTTAGCCACTGAAGTCTTTCTCTCTCAGGGCCTGATCCTGTAAGGTGCGGAGCACACACTGATTCCAAAAAGAAGAGGAGTACTTGTGGCACCTTAGAGACTAAAAAATTTATTTGAGCATAAGCTTTCGTGAGCTACAGCTCACTTCATTGGATGCATCCGATGAAGTGAGCTGTAGCTCATGAAAGCTTATGCTCAAATAAATTTTTTAGTCTCTAAGGTGCCACAAGTACTCCTCTTCTTTTTATGAATACAGACTAACATGGCTGCTTCTCTAAAACTGATTCCAAAGAGAGTTGAGGGAAGCCAGGACAGTACAGGACTAAATATGGGGTTAAAGTGGCTCCTAGGACCTTCCTCTCATCCTAACAGGAATGTGCAGTTGAGCCAAGAATGCTGTGGCATATTACTATGCTATTAAGTGGAGCAGAGGTGCATAGATTTTCCCTATGCCAGTGGAGAGTAGGCATATTGGGAAGTGACAGCCTAATTTACAGAGCATTTCAAGGAACCTGGGTTTTAACCTTACTCTTCTATGAGCTAAATGGAGCCGAATCCTGCAAAGCACCAAAATCAGCAGGAGTTGTGGGTACTTAGCATCTCTCAAAAAGTATTTACTCAGTGCCTTGCAAGATTGGGCCCTAAATTGAGTTTAGTAGTTAGTAAGCTTAATAGGGCCTCTGCAGTTGGATGAATTTCATCCTTAATGAATTTGTCTTGTAAGGAAAAAAACAACCTTGCTGCCATGAGTTGTTATGAAGGCCAAAAGCATAACTGGGGTAAAAAAAGAATTAGATAAATACATGGAGGATAGGTACATCAATAGCTATTCACCACGATGATCAGGGATGCAACCCCATGTGCTGAGTATCCCTAAACCTCTGACTGCTAGAAGTGGAACTGTATGACAGGGGATGGGTCACTCACTAATTGCCCTGTCTTTCTATTAATTCCCTCTGAAGCATGTGGTGCTGACCACTGCTGGAAGACAGAATACTGGGCTAGATGGACCATTGCTCTGATCCAGCATGGCCATTCTTATGTTGTTTATAGATTCATCTACCACTTCCACTCCATGAGATGACCCCCACAATAAGAAGTCAACAGGAATTAAGGGCACTTCGGGCATTTTATGATCAGATTCCTAAACGTCAGAGCACTGACCTCAGAGAGGACTACATGAACTTCATACCCCTGGTAAGTGATATGCTGATATAGTGGTGTCAGCCAGAAAGTCATTGAAATACATTAGGTAGAAGGGAATCTGATCCTCAGAATGAAGTCTGTAAGGACCTAGCAGGACTGATTTCCCAGACAATTGAAGTCAAAGGGAGTTTTCCAATGATTTCAGTGGGAGGAGGATAAGGCCCAAACACTCAGGCACCTGTGTGAGGACCATAGTTCCCTATGAAAGCATAAAATAACTAAACAAAGTGAAATTAAGTTGGCTGGATTGGAAAACTTTTTTCATTACTTACGCTGTAGTTTTTAGTTACTGAGACAACCTTCCATGAAATACACTTAACATTTTAATTCTTATCCTCTGTACAAAAGTCATCAAAGTTCAAATTGTTGCAGCTGGTTGTGGGCCTAAGCTGCAAGACTGACTTTATAAATTAAAATTATTTCTTTTCTACAAATTATTATTAATAAAAAGCTAAACAATCTGCACTGCTCCTTCCATTACATATGAGAAATCAGTTTGATATTGCTTACTGAATTTGAATTACCCTGTTACCTGAAAGCACATCCATGAAAGAGCACGTCAATCACTTGTCATAACACTTACATTTACAGCTTTTCATCCAGAATGGTAACAAACTTTTCACAGATATATCAAGTTGGGACTTCATGATTGCTTTCTCCTTTTGCAACCACCTCCTCATTTTAACTAGGTTTCTCCACACCAAACAATCTTGTTACCACCATCTGGACACTTGGGACATCAATGGGAATTTTACATACAGAATGCACACCAGAGAATTGTAATGTAGATCAAAGAGGATACTTTCCCCCTAACTATTGTTCCATATTTCCTTATTGAGGATCCACACCATCAACATCCAGAAATACAGGAGTATTTTTATTCTGAAACACTAGTTCTCCTTATTAAATGACGATAACTCTAAGTTTAGTCTCAGATTTAAAGAATGCTGTGTGATGCTGTTGTCTGCCATTCCTTAGACTTAGTGTTCTGTTTTGGTTGAACATGTTGCATTGGTATAAGAACTCCACAATTCCTGTTCCCCGGGGACCAACGCAAAAATTGAATGTGTATCTGCCAACAAGCAAAATTGTAAATAAAAAATACATAAAACTGCCCTGCACTCTCTCAAGCAATGAGTTTTCAAAGTGATATAAAGGAAGAACCTGCTTAAATCAATCTCACATTACTCCATAAGAAGGTATTTGTGCATTCCTCCCAATTACCTGTTTAGAAAATGCACCTCCAAGTCTGTGTATCTCTTACCGGTTCCCCAGATCTGAAAGGGTTTTAAAAAGAAAGCATTTGAACTCAGAGACGCTGTCAGAACTAGAAGTGTTGTGGAGCTGCCAGATCACCATGATACACTACGACCTTCCCTAAGGGCATGAGATGGTCTGGGTTCCAAAAAAATCAGGAGAAATTTCAAACACTTTGCTTTGCATTATGTATACAATGACATGTAGCACGGACATAACTATCGAGGATACTTCAATAGTATCTTAACAGTACTTAACTCATGTCACCAAGCTACACTATTTCCAAACCACCATGGAGAAGCACTTTCTCGCAGCATTTCTGCGGGACCCTCAGTATACATTAAGATTCACCATACATTTGTTAAAGATGACATCAGTGCTGAACCAACGCAAAAGCAGAAGTGACCAAATCCTATACTGATGAGAACAGATTCATAGACCAGCATTTCTACCTGAACACAATTCCAGCAACAGGAAGGGTCAGTAATAAAATGTTGGACATGCCGAGACAATATTTCACTGGGCTGAAGCATATAATTACACAGCCAGTGAGGTTGTTTTTTTTTCAAGTGCTGCATATTGGAAAGTTAAAATAAATATCAATAAATATGACTGCAAAATGATATACAGTTAAACCATAATGGTTGGCAATTGTTTACAAGCCCATGATCTGCTGAAGACTCAGAACTCATTGTGACAGAAATATATATGAGTCTAAAGGTTTGGAGACAGTGTGAGACTATAATGCTCTCAGAACCCATTGTTTCACATAAAAGATTTTTCATTACTTAAGGAAGAGGACCCTGTGCAGTAATTCCACAGCTCTGATAAAGAGTATCCTTTGAAAATTTACATCCACACAAAGGACTTATTGATTTAAGATACTCATGTTATTAAAGGCTTTATCTGGAAGAACTTAGTTTTGATACAATGAGACTTCCCACAGAGAATGGTTTGTTTTTCAGAGGAAGTCTGAAAAAATCTTGTTACTGTTGACCAAGAGTCCCTTTCTAACATTTCTTCACTTAGCATAGGAGAACATCACTGAAAAACTTGCACCGCTAGAGATACTTTTCTCTTTTGGGAGTGAGAAGACAGAACAAGATCAGTATGTGCAGCTATGGGGAATATACAAATTTCACAGGACGTAGTCATGTAACCCCAAATCCTACCTCCAGAGCAAAGCCTGAGCAGTCAGGTTGTGCACTTGAGAGCTACTCAGACATTGGAGAAAGCACTTCTAAGCCCACCACCTCGCAGAGGAGCAGCAAACCTGCTCTACAGCCTCAGAACTGCTGCAGCCTGAGAACTGGAGTCACCTCTGCAGTAGACAAAGGACTGGCCACAAGATGCGCAAACTTGCAGATCAGTTTCCCTCTCTGCACCTCCTCCTGTGTGCCCCCAAATCCCCACCCTGTATGGTGCCCCCCATCGAGCTGGGCTTCACAGTGTGCAGAGGGTATGCAGCCTTACATGGGATTCATTAATCTTAACCTCCCCAAGTAGTAAAACTGCACTAGGCTCTCTGTCAGTAAAGCCTGCTGTGCGAATAGAGACAAAAGCAGGATTTGTGGCTTATTCACCAGTACTTAACTTAGTGTGCTATTATACAACCCTCATGCTGAAGTAATTGAAACTACTTGGGTGAGTAAGAGCTTACCCATAATTACCAAGCTTTGTGCAGCACCATGAGTGACATTTTAAGCAAAATTTTGGTGAGCTATTTTGCATGTTTGCAAATAATTTGTAGAATCACAAACTTAATCTTATGGTCAACAAGTCCTGCCCCAATCAGTGGCTGGAGTTGGTCATGGAGCTACACAAAACTTGGCGTGTCTGTATTGCATGGTGGGTGCTGGAGTGTCTGTTAGGACATCAATCCAACAGTGACTCGGAAACAGGTTTCAACCTGGTGTAAATTGGATATCAGAATCCAAGATGAAGACAATGCTTTGTAAAGCAAAGACACTATCTCCTGCTTCCTATCTAGCAATATTGCTTGCATTAGGAGCTCCTGAATTTAGCTTGATGGGAGGAAGGATTCTCAGGCTACCAGTTCAACCTGTTTTTCTATATACTTATATGCCATCATCTCCATAATATCTAAATATTTCAGTTATTAACAAATATAGCCTCTCAATACTTTTGTGAGGTAGGGAAGTATTATCTCCATTTCATTGGAGGGAAGCTGAAACACAGAGAGGTTAAATGGCTTACTCTTGGTCACACAGGCAATCTGTAGCAGAGCCAGGAACTGAATTCAGATTTCCTGAGTCCCAGGAGATTATCTATAGGATTTGCCTGTATTGAATGGGAAAAGAATTCAGCCCCAGAATCTGTGGTTTCTCCAAGATGTCCACAAATCTCAGGAGAACTGACAAAGGCAATGGCCATCCACAGGGAGGCCCTGTGCCTTTGCATAGCAATTGGGACCCCTTGCATCCCTCTCCATCTCCTGGATCCCACTATTGTCTTGGAATCGCCTGTAAAGAGGGTTCTACAGGATAGAAAGAGACTATGGATCCTATGAAGTAAATGGGAAGTGGAGCAAAGCATCTGGCAGGATTGGGGCCACATTCACTTTTCTCTTACAAAAAAAATTAGGCTCTGTATTTCTGTTTCATTGAGTGGAGTACCTACCTACTAGCAGGGCTGTTGAACAATGGGTACTGTTACAGGACTCCTTTCTGTCTATATCTAGCTATCGATATAGTTAATAGATAAGGTACCAATATATAGCACTCAAGAATATGTAGCATAGCTCCTGGGTTATTAGGGCCAATAAAACTTGGTGTGCACTAGCTAGGGCTTCCTTTGGGAGCTCTTTATTCCCGCTCACAACAGGTTCTTATATGGGAGCCTTTAAAATGGTGAATTGACACATATCATGGAGTTCAAAATACTATGCACAACGGGACAAGCAGATACTTATTAACAAAAGTCATCACGAGAAGACTTATAGCTAAACTCAGCTGCACACTCTAATTTTAGGTGGATGGTATTTTATTATCATTATTACTTAATATTTACATTAAAGCAATGTCCAGAGGTCCCAGCTGGACTGAGCCCCCGTTCTCTTATGTGCTGCCCAAAGACGTATGAAGACACAATCCCTGCTCTTAGTTTACAGACTGAGAAGACAAGGAAGGTGGGTGAAGGGGAATGCAACCATCTAAATTTGCAATTTTATCTGTGTATATCTTAAAATGATACAGTGCTAGCTCATGCAATCTGGCCGTCATTCTGTCTTTAACTGGCTGATTTCTTATAGGAATTGTTTCAAAGAGAGGTCTGAACAGTTTGTGCTATCTCAAAGTTTATAAACTTTTTCAGATCAAAAACAAGTGTTTTATGGTTTCCCTGGGGCAGTGATTAACATTCTTGTCCTTTTCATTGTGCAGAGAGATATGTGGTTGACAGGATAATTTGGTAACTAATTACCTGGCATGTGCAAGGCACATACACTACCATGCTCTATAGATATCTGGATGCCCATGGTGCATTTTATGTGAGTTTGTTTACCCTGCATTATAGTTTATAGTGTTTCTACAGAACTACATAGACAAGGCACCTCACGGTGTATTTTAAAGAAGTCTCACAAACTGTAGGAATTAGCCAAAATTTTCTGCCAATGGCACTGCGTACACATCATGGATCAAAGTACCCTCTCATTTACATTGGCATAACTGAGAGTAGAATTTGGTCCCCAGGTGTTAAAATTCTTTAGAAAGTCCTTCTTAAAAACAAATGGAAAAATTGCATAGTAGTATGCCCAACTAATTTCTGATTTTAGAAATGGAGAGGGGGACCCTAAAATGGTCTGAATGAGTGAGTGCTTTTTTTAAACTAAGCAGAAAATTTAGTAAGCACTAAACGTCCTTGACTGCGCAGCACTTATATAAAATATGCATATCTGTGTAGATGTTTTCCCTAACAATGCTCTGAGAAATTATATTGAATCTCAAAATTATCCCCTGCTTTACAGAATTGCCCGCAGAGACAGACACCAACAGCACCATTAAGTATCAAGAAAGTACCAGGCTTGTTACAACTAGTTTTATGAGAGCCAAGGATCAAATATTTTTTCACAGTTTTATGTGGATAGTTTCATGAAAATTGATCAGGTCTAAAAAGTCACAGTCCAAATGAAGCTAAGGTTAAAGATAATTTATACATGATATTCCTAATTTTATTCTGAGCCCTTTTATTACTATGTAGGCCTTTATGACTTTAAAGAAAATGTCAGTGGCGGCAAATGACATTGTACTGAATAATCTAGTTATGAGGGAAAAGACATTTAAAACTATTCCTTATCAGCTTTGCTCTGTTCTGCTGAATTTACAGTTTTATCCAACACAACTGTCCAAAACTCCTGTCTGTATTTTTAAATCCTTTTCATGATTTCTTCACTAACTCTAGCATTTCCAGATACCTATTTTTATTCTCTTTTTAATTCTTTCTAAAATGCTTATTTTTCTATTCCTTCTAAGTAATTCAAGGGAGTTCAGTTGAGATCCTGGATGTGTGGGGGATTATCATCACATATCTTGTCATTTCAGCTAAGATCAGAACTCAGCCCTGAAGGTCCAAGACAGATGGATATATATATGTATGTACAGTGCTATCCAGATACCCAGTTGAAAGTGCTGTAAAATTCCAGATGTTTTGTGCCACAGCAAGAACTTCATCTGCCTTTGAAAGCAGCTATTGTACTCAGATTAACTTCACTGCATGAAAATCAATCTGAGAGACTGTCCTGCAATCCTTTTAGTGGATAGCAAAGATGTTGTCTTAAAATGGCATGTATATAAGGTTTAGAATAGAGGTGGGCCTGTGCTTCAAAGTCTGGATCAACTTCTTAACTTCTCCAACATTTGGGGGTGTTTGGAGTAATTATTTTAGTTCACCATTACATGGAAGTGGGAGTCTTTCAAAAAGTTGGGATCCCACTCCAGATCTGAACTTCACCTAAATTTTAGGGGTATGCAGATCTGGGAGGGTTCGTTTAAGCCTAACTCTCTCTTTAACTAAACATTCTCTACTTTCCTATTTGCAAAACTCTCCCCCTGCTCCACCTCCCCCAACTCCCTAAAATTGCATAGAAGTGATTTCCTGACTATTACTTATGCTTCTCTGGGTTGCCTTTCATCTGAGTGTGAATCACCTGCCAGTAGCTATAGTGGTTCTTCAGGCCTTCAGGGCCAAAAAAGCCTGTCAAGAGCAGCTTCTGCTTTAGAGCTCGTAATTCTCCCAAGTGCAGAAGGGACATTTCCATCAGGAAGCTCGAGTGAGGCTGTGAGGTGAGAAACAGAGACATCAAGAAACCAAAGTCTGGTGGAGGGCAAGGAAATGCCTTCCCCTCCCTGCAGCCCCAAAATTTTGTGTGTGTGTGTGTGTGTGGTGGGGAGAGGGCCGACAGGGACAGCAAGGTAAAGAAAACCCTTGCCTCCTTTTAAGGCATTTAACCCACCTTCTCCCTTCTTTTAGGCATTCACCTCCCTAGTCGTCTTTAGGTAGGGAGGAGGAAGACTCTAAGCTGATTGGTAGGACACAAGGGCTAACAAAGCCTATTGGGCACGCTTCATATGATGGTTTATAAGCCCTTCCCCCAGCTCTGGGGGCCATTCTGCATGAGAGAAGCTACTTGAACATATGACAAATAATTTGAGGATTTAGTAAAGGGGTAGGACAATGTGGGTGGAGGGGTGGAGTCAGGACCTCATCCCAGGGCTAACTGTAACATGGCCTGAGATGCCACAGAAAAGGATCTGGCTGGGGAGCCACAAGGTCACTATAAGGGAAGGAATTGTTAATCTGGCAGAGATGAGTGTAGGAAGGCAGACAAGCAAATTGCTAGTGGCAGGTGTTAAGTGCAATAGGGGGTCTGGTTCCTTGATAACCCAGATTTGGAAGTGATTTAGGAGAAGGCATCCCCTAAAGAAGATGGGGAGTGAGGTTGGGGTTGCTAATGATCAGAGACAACCTCCTCTTTCCCACCCCCTTTAAACCTCAGATGAGGGAGGGCAGTGGGGTTCTAAGCGGTTCATGCTGGGACAAGGTTATTTAAGGAGTAATTTAAGTTAAAGTGCCAATGTTGACACAAGAACAAATGGATATAAACTGTCCATCAACAAATTTAGGCTTGAAATTAGACAAAGGTTTCTAACCATCAGAGGAGTGAAGTTCTGGAACAGCATTCCAAGGGGAGCAGTGGGGGCAAAAAGCTAACTGGCTTCAAGACAGAGCTGGATAAGTTTCTGGAGGGAATGGTATGACAAGATTGCCTACAATGGCTAAAATGGTACAATGCAACTCCTAGCAGCCAATATCTCCAATGGCTGGTGATGGGACACTAGATGGGGAAGGCTCTGAATTACTATAGAGAATTATTTCCCAGGTATCTGGCTGGTGGGTCTTGCCCACATGCTCAGTATCTAACTGATTGCCCTACTTGGAGTCAGGAAGGAATTTTCCCCTGGGCCAGATTGGCAGAAACCCTACGGGGGAGGAAGGGTTATGCCTTCCCCTGCAGCCTGTGGCCTGGGTCACTTACAGGTTTAAACTAGAATAAATGGTGGATTCTCTGTAACCTGAAGTCTTTCAATCATCATTTACTTCAGTAACTCAGACAGAGATTACTGGTCTATTACAGGAGTAGGTAGATGAGGTTCTGTGGCCTGTAATGTGCATGAGGTCAGACTAGATGATCATGATGGTCCCTTCTGACCTTTACGTCTCTGAGGTTAACCGGGTGAGTGGCTGATGGCAGCCTTCCACAAGGTGGAATGGATTACAAAGAAAGGATGACCTACAGTGGCCAACTTGTCTCTGGATAGTTCTCAGATGAATTACTTAATAAAATTGCAGCATACCTAACCTACATTCTAGATGTCTTGGTTTCCTTCCTGTGGTGTCCAGCATGGACATTTTGCATGTCTGGCAAAAGGAGTCTGGGTCCTCCAAAGCTGTGTATTGGCCAACCACTTAGGATTTGTAAGAGGGGGCCCACTTGAATAATTTTACAGCCCTGGTCTTCCCACATTCCCACAGCTACAGAAAAGAACAATATTTATATTGTTGAGTTTATATTTATATTGCTCCTGTTGAGTTCTTTATCCACTATTTTCCAGTACACATAACTATTCCCAGCAGAACAATTCAGGGAACCTTGCAAACACTATAAACACTTACATTAGTGGGATAAAATTAAAATCTCCTAGAGTTCAGTAGTATGATTCTTGGGATTATTTTAGGATGTAGATGCAGTACTCATTGTGCATTTTGTCTTTGAAGTAACAGATAGGGTGAACACATAGCTCTGGCATATGTACAATAATTGTTATAAATGAACCTAGTACACAAATATTAGTCATTGCATTGATTTTATTGAAGCAAAACAAAGAGTTTGTATCATACAGTATTTTAATAAAGTTTCTAGGGACATCATTTCAATTGCTAATAAATAAACCAATGTTCATAAGTTTTAAGAATTTCACTTTTTATTTTTTAATTTATTATTCTAGCCAAAAGACAGAGGGAGGAATTAGAGTTCTTGTCATTAACAATCTTTATAAAGTCTGCCAGTATCTGAATCAACGCTACACCCAGACGGTTTTCCAGATGTTTATTTGAAAAGCAACTGCTATTGCATGTCATAATTGTGTTCATAGCTGAGTAAACAGCTTCACAGGTGCAAGTGGATCCAAATATTTTGAGAGCTTTGAGTATGAAGATGCAGAAAATATTACTGATGTCATAAACAAAGGAAGTGCAGAACTCAAACATATTATTTTCCTTGTGTCTTATGAATAACACTTGATTACCCTAAAAACCAACTAGTGCCTTGGGCACTTGTACATGATTTAATTTAAAGTGTGGTATTCTCAGTAAAGGGATTAGACAAATATGGCATTTTCTCTCTCCCTCGCTGTATGTATTTAAAGTCGTGGGCACTTATTACTCGACAGCAATATGTTTTACTTTTTAATAGTGGACAAAATTCTGCTGTAATTAACACTGGTATAATAAGAACAGACACTTGCTCAGTTGGGGAGTGGGGGGTTTGTATAAAGAATGAGTCATGGAGGATTTGGCCCTCATTGTTTCATTTGGCAGTTCATTTATCCTGCTCCTATGAATATTATTCAATAATAGTTTTCTTTTAATCAAAAATTGCTACTGGGAAGCTAACTCTCTGAGTTTTAGGTCAGTCACCACAGTCTGCAGTGGCATGTCTAGGATATAGCATTTAAGATGGCCATGAAAGAGGGGCCAGGGAACTGCAGCAATCACTCTTCATGCTGAAGATAATTGTAATTTAAAGCCCCATCAAATATATGGTGTGGTACATTATAGAACAGTGTTTTACCAATGTATTACCTGATGCCTAAGTCTAGAAATAACACTGGATGTTGTTCAGTTATCCAGCACAGTTACATAATATAAAATTGGGGGATTTCACGTTATCCCTTCAAAAACAAGAACTAGCCATGACACACTGACATAATTGTAATGTGCTATATCTGTTTGCCTTGTAACTGTTTTTAAGTGTCATGATCCTGCTGGAAGACGTCAGGTTTTCTATAAAGGTTCCTTATGAAGCTATAATTGTTTTATTATGCTTCTCAGAGACAGGGTGTTTTTAGATGACTTAAGATCTCCATAAAGAATGATTGATACAGGAATAGAGAAATTATTATAGATCAGATTGATCTGATCCATCCAGTTCATTATTGTCTCTGATAGTGGGTGCATTTCCAGCTGCTTCAGAGGAAGCTATGAGAAACCCAGTAGTGGACAATTATGAAATAACCTTACCATAAGGAGCATTTCTTTCTCGTCCCAGTCAGTTGCTGGCTGATGGCCTGTCACATGAGAATATATATCCCAGTAAAAAAAAAAAAGAAAATATCCTAATTATTGTAATTGTAGATATTCTCCCTCTCCTCTTAAATAAATAATATATCCATTTACATACCACTTCAATGTTAGCTCATTTTACCCATGAATTGTACAGTTTATATTTTTGTTCTATAATCTTGCACAAAATATCAAAGATGCTTTTTAACTGAACAAGGTATTTTAAAACGGTTTCTGAATGAGAAATCAAATACCACAGAAGCCCTAAAAGTATCCTAAAGAGCTGTTATTGACGTTAGAAGTTTGACCACTTTAAATGATAGTCCTGTAGAGCATGTGGAATATTTTGCTCGTAGTCCAGCAGAAAGAGATTTTTGAAAGGAGGACTCACTAAGTTTGATGGAAAATTCTATAAATCTACTTCCTATGGCCCCTTATGGATGGAAGGAATCAGTCATTTTCTTGATTGATGTAGAATTCCTCAAAATGCCTTCTTACTATTATTTACATAAATTATCTTCTGGGAATCAGTGACCCAATATTTAACAAAATATGTATTAGGACAAAATAAAGTCAATTGATTTATCACTAGTTTAGGCAAGTGTCTGCAATTTTTCCCTTCATTTTCAAAATTGTGATATTGTGACCTTAACATCTCAAATTGTTTGAACACCCGACATGCAGGAAAAGACTCTTTTCAAATTCATTGAGTACACCACTTTTCATCTTCATCACTAGTATTGTATCATTTGTTATAATGATATATCATTGGCTAAAAGGATATATTCCTGTATCATTTCAGAGTCTGCAAAAGCCTCCTAGTGTCTAGCCAGTATCCAGGCAATATACAGGAAAGCTACTGTTGCATGCTGTTGAACACTGACTCAGAATCCTCACAAACCTCTGATTTGATTTTTTTTTTGAGTTGGACTTCATTGAAACTGTTTGATCAATCCCTACTTGAGATCCTTGAGGGTATATTGGAAAGAAATCAGCATGTACAGTTTCATAATGATGTTTCGCGTTTTAATTCTGAAAAACAGTGCTTGTTTCTCCACAAATTAGGAGGATGCAGTCAGTGTTTTTATAACTACAAACTGACCTTCCTTGACCTTCTTTTTTTAGTTCACAGACTGTTGCCAGCCCTTTTAATTTGTGGTGCAAGGGTGCTGACTGGAAGAGAGGACAGATACTCGGCCCAGCAGGCCTTATCTTAATTTTTGTCTTCTTTCGTAAGTATGCATGCACGTCAGTTTGTAATGACAACAGTAAATCAGTGGATTATAATTCACTTGCAGCTAAAGTCAGTTGGAATGAACATAGATGGAATACTTAAAGTGAGACCCGCATTAGGACATAACTGTCATGGAATGCATCTAGAACTCACATACCAAATGACTGGAGAACAAGACTCCAGACGTCCTGATTAAAATGTTAGTAAATAATGAGATTAACAGTGATCTTCTTTTCACTATACATCTGTAGAAGCTCCCAGGCATGCTAGAGGTAGGCATGTTTCCAAACCTCAAAACGCAAATGTCTTCAGTTTTGGGACATTTGAGATCAAAGTCAAATCCCCAATTTACACAGTAATATTCAGCATTTCGGGTGGTGCTCTCGCAGAGCCGGTCTGACCATCACCAAAGCAGCCAATGAGAACCCCTCGTTCCCCTCTATTCTACATTGGTGAGGCCTCATCTGGAGTACTGTGTCCAGTTTTGGGCCCCACACTACAAGAAGGATGTGGAAAAATTGGAAAGAGTCCAGCGGAGGGCAACAAAAATGATTAGGGGACTGGAACACATGACTTATGAGGAGAGGCTGAGAGAACTGGGATTGTTTAGTCTGCGGAAGAAAAGAATGGAGGGGGTATTTGATAGCTGCTTTCAACTACCTGAAAGGGGGTTCCAAAGAGGATGGATCTAGGCTGTTCTCAGTGGGAGCTGATGACAGAACAAGGAGTAATGGTCTCAAGTTGCAGTGGGGGAGGTTTAGGTTGGATATTAGGAAAAACTTTTTCACTAGGAGGGTGGTGAAACACTGGAATTCATTACCTAGGGAGGTGGTGGAATCTCCTTCCTTAGATATTTTTAAGGTCAGGCTTGACAAAGCCCTGGCTGGGATGATTTAGTTCGGGATTGGTCCTGCTTTGAGCAGGGGGTTGGACTAGATGACCTCCTGAGGTCCCTTCCAACCCTGATATTCTATGATTCTATGATTCTAACCCATTCCTGCTATGTGCTACTGAGCCTCTTCAGCGCCCATTGAAATCAACTTCAAAGGAGTTTAATGCACTCAGTAATTCACAGAGCTCCTAAAACATTCCTCAGTCACAGTTTGAACCACTCAGAATGCATTGGGGAAAGGGATGGGTGTGGGCCAGTGATACAGATAGTAGGCAGTAGGGTTCTGGGCCTCAATTTTTTTTCTTCTTGCTTGATAAAATAAAGCATTTTATTTCTTTAATTCACATTATATCTGCCTCTCACACAGTTAGTGAAAAGAAAAGGAGTACTTGTGGCACCTTAGAGACTAACAAATTTATTTGAGCATAAGCTTTCATCAGCTATAGCTCACTTCATCGGATGCATTCAGTGGAAAATACAGTGGGGAGATTTATATACACAGAGAACATGAAACAATGGTGTTACCATACACACTGTAACGAGAGCGATCAGGTAAGGTACTCTTTTTCTTTTTGTGGATACAGACTAACACGGCTGCTATTCTGAAACCTGACAGTAAGCAAAGTTCAGGGAGTTGGTTGAAGAATAAGCCCAACACATGCTTTTGAAGATTAAGCCCACAGGAGAATGCAAGTGCCCCACCATCAGGCATGTGTGATATTGCAAGTGGCATTATTTTGCACACATATACACACACTCACTTGCTGATTCTGTTGCCATCGCTGACCTGCTATGTTCTATTTTTAATGTGTGGAAGCTAGAGTAGAATCTAAGGAGTGACTACTTGGAAGGAAGCTCTTATCCTATTCACTCTCCCATAGGTTATCTGAATAAAGCCTGTTTAGTCTGGCTTTGCACAATTGAAAAAGATTCTACACTGCATAGGGTACCACTGACAATATGTGCACATTAGCATCAATAATAGAACAGACACCAACATTGCCCGGTTCTACGACGCTTACATATGTGTAGATCCCATTAACGTTAATTGGAGTTTTCCATCAAGTGCTTCAGGATCAGGTTCAACATACTGTGGGCCAGATCCTTAGGACTGATTGTTGTGTGCCCAGCTGCAGCTCAGGACCAGGGGGTGCAAAAGTGTCTTAAGTAACTTATGCAGTCTTCACCAGCTCTGGGGTTGTCATGTGCCAGTCTGGTTCCCCATAGTAACGTATTACACCAGCCAGCTGCTGGCCCAGGAAACCATTCCAGCAGCCAAGGAAAATGGGGGCACCGGGCCTCTGGGAGCAGGGTGATGTAGTAGCTGTTTCAGGCAAAGGCAGGAGGTAGTTCCCAAAGTGCCACACACAATGAAATACATATACTTACCTGGGATGCGCCAGACCCTGGTGTGACGGTGATGTAGGAATGCCTATGCTAACTCTATGCAACCCTGGAATTGCCCTATACTGTTCCAAAGGTCCTATTCTGGAGGCTTATTCCAAGGCGTTGAAGGTTGGTATACAGTGCTAGACTGGCCCAAAAAATCCCAATTTTAGTGGACCTGTGGAGCTGGCTCTGTATGTTTGGAGTCTCTCAGTGGTTGGATTGGTAAAGTAAACTGAAAGCCAAGCAGCTGAATTCTTATGCACTGGTTTGAAAATTACAGAGCATTTATAAAGTCTAATATGTTGTAAGCCAGGATGATTTAACAGATGGTTAAAAAGAAAATCAGTATGTCTAGGGCACTGTGGATTCCTGTAGAATATGAGAGGGATATATTTTAAAATATGTTTTTCTTCTCTTTTTCAATACTCAAAAATCTTAAAACTTGAAACCTTGGGAGAAACGGCTTAATTGCCCTCTTGAGGTCAGTGGTCAAGGGCATTGGGAAATTTCAGTTCCCTACAGTAAGGGTCAAATAGGGAACAACCACAGCACTTTTTAAACTCTTGTTAATGTCTCATAACCTTTAGTGAAAAAAATTGCGGTACCATAGCCAAGTTAACCTCATGCAAAGCACAATAATATTTACATGCCTCCCCCACACAATGTTATGCACAAAGAAAAAAATGAAAATGACATAGATTTCCATGATATCCTACATGCTGACAGAATGAGTAGATCTTAAAAGTCTTTGCTACTGTAGTAGAACTGAAATATAATCCCTCTAAAATTTCAAATTTAGGAAGTGATATTGAGTTAACCTTTTTGTATAGGTATGGTAAACAGGGATTTTCCTGAATTATGTATTCAACAATTACATTGTATTTTTTTATTTTAAAAAAGAAGAGTTAATATTTAAAGTTGCCCTTTAATACTCATTTGGAAACAATGATTGAATAATAAGCCAAACAGTTCAGTGTATCACATCTCTATTAAATTCTCTTGCCTTTTTTAAGATTTAAAAAAAAAAAAAACTTTTTTCGTCCTCTAAATGCAAATCTTTCTGTGTAACACTGTGCCTAATCTACTACAACTAATTAATCTGTTTGAGCTGATGAAATGTTACCTCTGCATTTTTTGTTCCTTGTATACAATTATTGTAACAGTGGTGAATAAATCAATATTCCCAATCCAACTGTAAAAAACAATCAAGAAAAGCAGTGCTTCTCAGGGAAAAAACACCAAATAATATTTATTAACTCTGTCTCAATCCACAGCAGAGTCTAATACCATTCAAGCATTTTCTGCAAGTGTAATAAGCAAACTCAAATACATGATGAAAGTGGCACATGCCAATAATTTCACCATTTTACACTGCAGAGTAATTGAAGGATTTAATGAGAAACAAACCAATAAAAATAAATAGACCATGTTAGAGGAAGAGAAACTGATCTAAAATGGAAGTTGCTCCATTGTGAGTTTTAGGTTTTTTTGCATGGTTTACCCAGGAAAAAGAAATGGCGTTGGGACAATTGGCTGTTTATATCCACTTATTTTACATTTTGCGCTTTGATTTCAAAAGAGGAAAAAAATCCCTTGTTTTATCTAGATTAGATTCTGCATTGGAATGCTATCCTTCTGTTGCCACTTCCTGCAGCTCCTCTATTTTTCCACTGAATTATATGATGAATAGTGTCTTACTGTGCAAAGTTAGAAACTGCTTCTGTTATATTGGTATTTATAAATAACTCTAAAAGTCTAGCCTTTTAAATAATGGCCCAGACTACTTCTGCTTTTAGAAATGTCTGTAAATCATAGTCTTCCTGAATGGAATTCTGATTACAACCAAACTCCTCTATCTTAAAAGTGTCCCTAAATTTCAGTTGTAAACAAATCTCTCTTATTGCAGGATACCTGAGTCAATATGGCAAAAGAAGCTATGTGTGCAGGAAGAAAATGAGTAGTATTTCTGTTCAATATTCTCAGATCTTTTGAATAACATTTCTGATGAGAGTAGAGAGTGATCATATTAGTGATTGTTTTTGGCTTACAAAACCTTGAAAACTGGGTTTTGTTTAGAGATGGACTCAAGCTGAAAAATCCAGGTTTCAGACACCTCAAAGTTTAAGGATGTTCGGATTTGGAGTCTTGGTTCACACCATTAGAAAGATAGAAACCATTTGCAAATGGCACATCCCTTTTCAAGCTTGATTTTAAACAGCCTAAGATAAGGAATGTTTGGATTCATGTGTTTTAGTTTGGGCCCACCGTTATTTTTTTCGGGTTGCAAAACCAAAGCCAGAGGTAGTTCAGATCTAAGACCCATTCTATGTAAACTGCCAACACTCTGAGGAGAGATGGGACACATAAATTGTTCTGGTTTTGGATCTGGGTCCATTTTAGTGAAACCCTACATTTCCAAGGTAAATGGTCCCAGATTTGGCTAGTTACTTAATATGAGTAATAAATAGGTGAAGAGATGTGCATTAAATCTTTGTATGCAAAGCAGTCTTTTTAAATATTGAGCACTTTATACACGAAAAAGAGGCAGTGAAACAATCTAAAACACTCTTCTAAAAAGGGATTATATTTTGCTGTATTGTTTTGATGTTTTTCCCTGTATGCACAATTGAAAACATTCAGTTGTAATAAGTTATTGGTTTGTATGGTGCTTTGGGAAAGATGGAAATGGCAGGTTCAAAGACCAAGTGCAGATGGGTCTTTCCCTAGACAGCAGAGGTTCAATCTCAATGTACAGGTCACTGACCCTTTTATAAGATCTTTGAAGTGCTCTCTTGAAGAGTATTGACTGACCAAAGTATTTTATTTCATACCAAGTTCAAATATAATGTCTTTATGTCTATAATGCACAAATCAATGAGGCTGTTCATTCAGATTATTTAGATAAAGCTGAGCATACATAACATATACCAAAATGTCCTTCTGTTAAAAACTGACAGATGAATAGATTAACTCACTATATTACCTCTTAGGCAAAGATTTTTCAGGAGGATTTACTAGTAGACCAAAAGGTAAATACTTTAGTACTTAGCACCACAGTAATACATGGGCTTCCCTCTGTTCCTGACTAAACCTGGCAGTGGGAATGTCTTAAGGAAGTTCTCATTTCCTTGGACAGCAACTTGCTGGCTAGAACAGTTATAGGGTACATAGTTTCTAATTACCTCTTCATACTACAGAGTTTAGATTCTGTTATTTATTAGTAATAGCAGTTTTGTGATGGTACCTAGGAGACCCATTCATGAACTGAGATCCCATTGTGCTAAGCACAGTATAAATACAGAACAAAAAGACAGTCCCTGCCCCATAGACCTGGCATTATTCCTTTTCTCATCTTCACCTAAACAGTTAACTTGGTCTTCTCCACCTACCTTTCACCAGGTATTAACCCAAGGCTCCTTAAGGGTATGTGTACACAGCATTTTGAACTGAGGTGGAGTGAGCCTCCCAGTCGAGGTTGACAGATTTGGGCCAGCGGGGCTTGTGCTAGTGCTCTAAAAATAGCTGTCTAGACAGCCCTTTGAAGTTGGAGCTTAGGCTGGAGCTTGGGCTCTGGAGCCTAGACAGAGGGGTGGCTTGCTCCCACTTGGTCCAAAACGCTGTGTAGACATACCCTTAGAGGCAGTGGAGGTAAACCGACTCACATTACATCTCCTACTCATGAAGCTCAGAGTTTTTGCTAGAACACCACAAAGTTGTTCCTAAATCCATGAAGTCTACTAAATATCCCAGACACTTATTAACAGAGCCAAAAGACGGACTCTTTAGAAATTACTACTTGTGTCATTTCTCACACACATTTGCCGCAGATTAAGCTTCTTTTTTATTTTCTTGTGTCTCCTTTTCAACAGGCTGTATCTCCAAAAAGAGATGACTTCTCTTCTGAGTGTACAGCTGTAAGAAGGGTTAGAGTCAGAGGTTCCTTTGATAAGCTCACTATGTAGTTTCGGGGGGAGGGGGAAGTAAAGGGTTTTAGAAGATGGATTTTAGAAGAATAAGTTCCTATAGTATAGCATAAGGTCAAGTGTACTTTCAATGCCAAGAAGTTATAAAAGTCTCACATATTTGGCAGGAACACCTTACTAATGAAACAGAAACTATCATATTGTTACATACGTCAATATTTTTGCAATGTTTTAATGGACCTTATTTGGGGGGAATGGGACTGGTTCATTGGGTTGGGATTTTCTGAAACTCAGACTATGTAATACTTTTGTCATTGTACTGAAAATAAAAAAGAGAAGCTAAGTTACTGTAAAGCTGATTAAGAATTGATACATATACAAGAGTGGGATAAGGAAGGATGATATTTGCTGTCCAAACTATGGCAACCACAGAGAGTCAGAGGAGTGGTAGGGTGGGCTAAGCTTCAGGTTTGAAACACAGACTGCTTATAGTTATATTTTTAAACTTCTGGAAGGATCAGCTCTACCCTTTATCTTCCCAAGGCTGATAACTGGAATGTCATGTAACTTCTTGTAGCCCAAATCATCCTCCTTCATCTCTATGGGGAAATGGTCAAACCCTTTGTGGATCCCACCCCAGAGGTGAGGAAAGGGAGACACCAAGACAGCTTTTTCTGTGGCATCATTCCCATTTTCTCTTATAGACTGGGGAGTCTGTAAATGGGGAGGCAATTGAAGGGGTGAAGAAGAAGGGGACACACATCATGCCCTAACCAACCCCACAGGCAATCCTTCTGTGTTGTGGGACCTCCACCATCTAGATCGGGTTTATCCAGAGTCAATGGCCAGAGGGGGACGCTAGCAGCGCAGCTCCTATAGAAACATGGGAACAGCAAACCCTGAAAGTGGTGTGGATTTTGAAAGCCACAGCCACGCCTTGATGGATAAATGCCTTGAATGAAGTTGGACAGGGGAACCTGTCACAATTTTCATATCCCTACACAGGTTTTCCCCCACATCCATGATCATAGATCCTATATATACAGATCTTTCACATGAGACTTGTGCTGAAGTATCCATGGGACTGCAGAGGAGTTAACAACTGACAGTGACTCACATTTCATGAGTGGTCGTTTTGACAATTCTTTTTGAAAGATCAGTTCAAGCACACAATATCATGCCCTTACTAGGCACAGTCAATTAAGTTAACAGAAAATTCAGTACAAAGACCAGAAAACTTAATTTAAAAACCCTTAGCAGATTCAAGGGGTCCATATCTATCACTGTTAGTATATCATTGCATCACTAATTCAGAGACTCATGAGTACAAGGACAAAAATCTTAATACCGATAACAAGCTTATTGACCCAAAGACAAGCATGAAGTAGTCACCAAAGAATTATATGCCATGAAACTAAATGAGAGACTAAAGAAGAGAAGAAATGCCTATGACCAGAAAGCTCACAGTTACCCACATTGCTAGTGGGAGAGAATATTACATTTCAAAGAGAAAATGGCTGGCAATTGTCAAGGTAACAGCTATTCCATCAACACCCAGGTCATACTGCATAACCACCCCCAGGGGCAGTTCTACAAGAACAGAACACAGCTAAACAAAACTAAGAATACCAGTTTTCTGCTCCTTGAGGATTTCCAGAATACTACTGACAGTGCTTTTGTGCTGACAGATGTCACACATGCCCACACAGTCACTGCCAACGAAAGGTACAAGGAGCAACAAACACAAGTTCTAGGTGGCAGATCTACCTCCACAGCCTAACTGGCCATTACAGAAGGAACCATTTAGAGAATCAGTGCCTGTACAACCAGACAGCCACTTAGAGATCGTAGTTCTTAACAGATCTGTGCAAACCACCAATTTTGGGGTTTGGTAGCCAAAGCAAATTAAAAATATATACATTTCAGATTGACTCAATTTTTGTTTTAATTTTTCTTCTGTTTAGGTCAGACAAAACATTTTGTTCAGCTCAAAACTAAATGTTTTGTTTGAGTTGAGAGTTGGATTCTTAAATATTTTTTTTTTAAAAACTGAAGTAAAATTGAAAAGCAAAAGTCATTTTGAATGAAAAAAATCAAAATGTTTTGTTTCAAAAATGTCAAAACAAAATGTTTCAGTTTTTCCAGTATTTGGTTTATTTTAACCAAAACAATTTGGTTAACTCAACACAAATTCACAAAATGTTTCAATCAACCCAAAAAATAAATCACCCAAACAATTTCACCGAGTGCTAATTATTATCTGTCAATAATAAGCAGAACAATTTCTTCGTTGGTCGGAGGGTTCAGACTGTTTTAGCTGATCTCTGTCCTAGACGTGTGTATATGTGTGTAATTTATTATTATTGTGTGCTTCTGGTAGTTTGTTTTGATTCATATTCTGTTTTATTTGCATGTGATTTTCCAAAAAGGGCAAGTTGTCACAGTAGCCTCTTCAGTCAGTGGTTATTGAAACCCCCTGCAGATGACAATAATATTAAACGTTCATAAATCTGGCTCATGTCACATCACTGTGGTTAAGAAATAAATGCTTGTTACTACCAGCTTATACTTGTATCACAATATAGTGTGCTGGTTGGCTGTCATGCTCCACCCCAGAGGTAGATGCACATTTGTAGTGTCTTATGTGTGGAATTGTAAATAGCTTTGGCATGCTATATGATAAAAGAAACTCTAGAAGTATATGTTTTGTTTTTGTTTTGGGGGGGAGGGGTTTCTGAACACAGAAACAAAAAGATAGGTACTTTGGATAGATCCTAGTTGCTAGCCACTCTACGTAAATTCCAGCTTTTTGTAGGAAATGGGGTGTCTTTCCATTCTCAAACAGAATTTGATTTGTGGGCTCAGCTGCATACTCATATAAACCTCTATCACAACTGCCAGCACATATCAGTGTACTGTATATCTTGAATGTTCATTTTTGAATCATTCAGAAAAAGATTGGCGGGTACATTGCACAGTGCCAGTGTAATTAGTCTTTTTTTAATGAAATGGACCCTAGATATATTCCACTGTGGAGCTTCAATAATAGAATTTAAGTGAAAGTAATTTCAAAGTGCAACAGTAGTTTACATATTAGTTATTGTATAAAGAAAAAAATGCTCCACTGTTCTAGGTTAAATGCAATTAACATCCAGGCCTTCTGTTAGACTCTTGGGAAGGAATGATTGGTTTGGCAGGTTATTTCTCAGATTTTGATAACACACACAAATTTTAACTATATGCCATTGCTGAAAATTATTATAGCACTCTCCAGTTTCAAGACTTCAAAGAAGCTTAACCAAAACATACATATAAATCAAAAATGTTTACCAATTAACTATTACTTAGAAGCTCAATTATCAGTTGAAATGTTGCCTGTAAAATACTGTGTTCAAATAACATTGTGAATCAGAGCAGGTGTGAGGTCTCTTCCATTTAGCAGTCATGTAAGATGTGTAGGAAGAGTTTTCTGTTTGGCTTTAGCAAAGAACAAAGGCCTAATAAGGAAATGAATACTGTGTCAGTTACAGACAGATTTATTCATATACCTTCCGTTTTTATACAGGTGTCTCCACATCCAATAAAAACATAGTTTTATTAGAAAAGCAGAGGATGTTCTTTATTACAAAATTGTTGGAAAGTTGTTAAAAATGTACCCAAAGAGTTTTAATTTTGTTTTAACACAATAGTTTTCTTTTCTCTTTCATTAATCAATACATTTTTTTTAAACATATCAGAAAAGGAAGTAAGAAGGTTTAAGTTACTATGCCAGGATATGAGCATTTTGCCCCCAAAATGCTCCTATGAATTCTACAGATTTTAATTGTTTACTTAGGATTAAAATGTTACAGTTTCAGGTTTTAAAAAAGAAAAGTAAGGATTCTGGTGGAACCTTCCTCCTCCCCAATGACTTGAAAGGGTGGTTTAAATGTGCTTAAATCAAGCCCCAGAATTGTAACATTTCCATAGCACAGTGGTGGCATTTAAGTCAAACTCAAATATGGATACTTTGGCTTGCTCTTTGTTTTCCTCATGTTCATCACTTTGATTGTCTGACATATGCATCTATATTTCCCCATAGACGTATGTGTCTTGTTTACATGACACAGAATTCTACCTTTCAGAAGTTGACATGGGTAGTATGAACCTAAGCTCATTGCAGTAAGTGCAAAGACTGCCGTTGACCTTAGTGGGCTTTGGATCAGACCTCTAGTGACAGATTGATATTGAGGATAAAGTCTCCTGACACTATTTGTTTAGTTGTATTGATATTATTTTGCTTCTGTGCGTATTGCTTGTACTATATTCTACCATGCAGTACAGTCATGGAGGTTTGGCGACAACATTTGACAACGCAATGGAAAATTATCATTCTTAGTATGAGTTGACTTGACCAACACAGCAATGTAAGGCAGGACACCATTCACCAAGGTCAGTGGTGACAGTGAAGAGACCGAACATATACAGACACACAAAGAAGGGTATTATTATTGGAATCATCCTAGTGCTTCAGAAAAATGATAGATTGGGAACCCTGATAATTTAAGTCAGTATTTGTTCACAGAATACCTAATCCAGTAGTGGCAATGTAGATCCCTCCATCTCTCCCTCCCTTCTGCCCCACCAATTTGCACTATCCTATTTTGGAAGGATCTCTTGTAGTTGTTTCCATATCCCTTTACTTCTGGGTCTTTCCACTTGAGACATTTATGACCTGAATATGTGTGTATACTAGGAACTTTCACTGCTAACTTATTTTACAGAAGCTACTGAATGTCAGTGAGATAGTACAGACCTTCAGTCACTACTGATCTGGGCTGGATTAATACAGTTGACTTAGAATCTAAAATCTCCTTATGCCATTACAAGTCTCATGAGCCATTCAAGCTCCACCGGAAATACAATTTTGGGTTTGTTTATTTTTATATTACGAATGTTTTGCCACAAGACATTATGTTTGTATTATATATTTCCAGTACCACTAATGTTAATATAAATGTGTTTAAAATCATTTTTACTTAAGTTTTACTGGGTGTTCTTGTATAATTGATGGGGAATTTATTATTAAATCTTTTATTTGACTGATTACTTAATCATTCCCACATGGTTATTGAAGACAATCTTACATATAATTAATTTCACTAATAGAGACTCCCCATGTTTTTCTTCCTAGACCAGTGTCTGCATGGTTATCATGTAATTTAAGGTTGTCCTGGGGCAGCTTTAAATTATGCACATATTTGTATTAATTATATAGGGCTAGATTTTGCTATCCTTACATAGCGCAAGTAGCACCTTACTCTAGGAGTTGCTCCACTGAAATCAATGGGACTATTAGCATAGTAAGGTGCTATTAGCTATTAGCTATATGCTATATACTATTATATATATATACAATGGGACTATTAGCATAGTAAGGTGCTATTAGCTATTAGCTATTAGCTATATGCTATTAGCATAGTCAGTGTGAGGAAAGATGGAGGAAAATGGCCATTAATTTGGAGAGAGGAAGTATGTAACTTGATCGTTACTTCCACTTTCACATACTGCAGGCCTCTTTAGGCATCTCATCCCTCCCTTTTCTTTTCTCCTATTTATCTAACCAGTATGGTTTAGATGATACACCTTAGTATTTTAGGGGAAGAATTATAACTGTACAGAACTGAAATGAGAGTTATGCTATGCACCATTCTTCATTTTATGTGAAAAGCAAAGATATAGGGCATATAGTAAGCAACCAAAGACTATGGCCCATGTGTGCAAATGTGATAAGGAACAAATTATGTTCAGTGCCATGAGAATCACATAGGTATCAATCAGCTGGCATGCCAAATCCTTGACAGAATGGTAAGTAATGCACCTGATGCCAGTTATTGACTCCCAATGAAAAATTGGTTTTGCATATTGTATATTCTCTTCCAGGCTGAACCTCAAAGGCATTTCAAATAATAGCAAACTACACCGTTACAGCTGAGGGGTAAAATGGAAAGAACATGTAAGATACAAACCCCCAATGAGTTAACATGTAAAAGTCCCACAAGTTTGTGTAATTCACATGATGACAGCAGCAGCAAGATCTGCAAAACTTCACAGCTCTTTTAAAATCATGATACCAGGGCCTTCCCCTGACATGGCTATCTCCCACCCACTGTGCCTTCTCTATCCCTTCTACCCACACCCAAGAAGCACAAACAAGATAATGCAGCTTCTATGGGAAACATGCCCAAGGTTGGAGAACAGACAACATGTGTCCATCACCATCATTCTAACCCTTGGCTTTCCCACTGCTGTCCTCAACCTACCCATCTCTTTTCTCTCCCCTAGTATGGGATCTGCAGAGCACCCTTCATGGGCTCACAGGAGGGTGTCAATGCTAGGATGGTAACCAGTTCTCATTCTATGCAGAAAGAGGGTAAGATCTTTTGTGAAGAGGGATCCCTCCCTATGCAGATCTAAGGAAGATTTTTTTTTGTTTCATTCTGGAAACCATATTTAATTGTTGCCCCTGATTTTGCTCAGATAACTTCTGATTCTATTTTGAAATCTGTCTAATCTATTTTTCCTTTTCTTTTCAATCAGACCTAAATACTGCTTATTTTACCTACAAGAACAGGCTTACTGAAGTTCCCTAATTTTGGTTTAATTTTCATATATCCCCTCCAATATATTTAACCTCACCCACTTCCACAGCACATATTCAATGATCCAACTCTTGAGCAACCAGTGACAGTTTTAAAGATTTTATATCACTTCATTCTTTTTTAGTGCCTGGATTTGTTTCTTTTCTTAAAGCCATGATGAATTAAAAATCTAGAAAAAAGAAGAAAAAAGATCCTACAGACCTGCAAACGTATGATCAATAATTCCATCCATCTCTCTCCTTCCCACCTATCTGATTTGCTCTTATTAATAGCTATATTTATACATTATTAGGATGAAATGAAACCGAACCTCCAAATCCTGAACACCATTGTGCTTAAAATCCCATCTCAAATCTACATTTTCCAGCTCAGGTCTATTTTTGGCACATGTAAATTAATATAGGTCACAATCCTCAATCCTGCAAAGATTTAAACATGTGTTTCACACTACACATTCTGAGTGTTCCCATTGTAATTGCAATCAATGGGACTACCCCCAGTGCATAAAGTTAAGCATATGCTAAAGTCTATGCAGAATCCAGGCTATAATGAGGAATTTTTAAGTCAATTTCTTTTTGAGGACTGGGTGAGATATAAGCTACACACAATAGGAAGGCCAGGCTAAACCGCATATAAAATTGAGGCCCTTAGTATTTTACACTTAAAGGTGCCTTCAAGCAGCTCTCAATTCTGCATGAACATTTCTGAAAACAACAGTTTAGTGGGCCAAATTCTGCTCAGAATAGTTAGAGTTGCTCTTAGTATTACTAGAAAAGGGTGACATTTTAGCCCCGATCCTACAAAGAGATCTATATGGGTGGTTCTTAGTTTAATTAAAGCTAAATAGAATTGTATATTTTAACTTGGAGCCCAGTCCTGAATTATTTTGTATATTTAAGACATCAATTGACTTAACTAGAGTTTCAGCTGGGCAAGGAAGTTTTGCAATGCAAGTCCCTGAAAGTCCATCTTGTACCCTGGTACTCAATAAAGCCCTGGAAGTATACAATAGTGTCTTTGATGCCAACTTCTTTAATTTGTGCAATAACAAGTATCTCCCCACACACACTCACTATTTTAATTCCAAGTCACCATCAAAGTATAATTAATTGGGAACCATTTTAAATTATTATTATTCAATGGCTTGTAAACTTGTATACTTTCCTGTTGAGTAGTTAGTTATTTTCATTGTGTCTTAATTAAAACAAAGCCCACTATTATAAGTAGGTTTTGAAAATAATCTGCAAAGAACAGAAAGAAATTCCTACTTTAACACTATCTCTGAGTGGATCTCTTGCCATATAGACAGAGATATAGGTAGCTGAAGAAAAATATAATAGTACTGCAGATACTTTACAGTACCAAAACCTAGCTCCAGGCTACACATCCCCAGATAAAAGACGGCAGCTTCATTGAAGAAACAAGAAATTTGTCAAGGCAGGCCTTTGAAGCATGCAGAGATATGCTCCATCAAGAAAGGGTTAAAGGCAAATTGAAGTGCTTTCTCTAAGAATGGTTACCACAGACTATGACACCTGATTGCAGAGTGCTTGCCTATGGTCAGTTGCATCTTGTAATGCCATTAGGATGTGAGATTCAAATGCAGAATTAGCTGTTGCCTACACAGAATTATGTTAAACATGGCCCAGACTGAAAATCAATATTCTGCTTAAGTAACTGGCCCTCCAGTAATTTAATGAAGCTAAATTGCATTACACGGAGGTAAGGTGGTGGGGGACCATTTTGTCTCAAACCTTCCATTATACAGTGGCTGTACAGCTGCATGCCTAAAGAGAAATTAAACACATACACTCATTTCTTCTTGAAGTTAGAACAGTGTTTTTTACACTGGATTACTTGTCTGCTTCCTTAATTTGAAACTACAATAAATTTCTAGCCCCATAATTAGGGGTGAACCACAGCCTCATAATAAGGGAGAAAAAAATGCTTATGGAGTATTAAAGCATTTTTTTATTTCACAAGAAAAAAAATGAAAGACATTAAATGTTAGATCTGTATTAAAAATGTAATTCTAAAGGGTTTAAATCTATGACATGTCGACACTGAATTAATTAAATTCATGATCTGATCAAGGACTGAAAAGCTACCTTGGAGCTATCTCTTAAAAATGCTATGTATGTACATGTCAAAATAGGAATTAAAAAAAAAAGCAAGCCTTTGATTTATTGGCAATTCATACATGCATTATTGTGGTTTTTTCCTTGTAGTAGGAGGAAAGTCAAAGTTTTATAAAGCACCTGAAAGCTTCGCCGTACACCTCTCTATTAAAGAGAACTTTCTCACATGAGAGGATTGCACTGAAACTCCAAACCATCCACTAAGAATACTCTATGACATCTCTGACTATATAACTTGGGTTAAAACTGATTGACAAGAACAAAGAAGGTACAATTGCATTATGCAGTACTTCCACTGCACCCTCTTTTATTTATTATTCAACTACAAAACTGCAACTGGAAGAAACACTTCAGAGTTTTGTGTCCAGAAGGCAGAATTAAATTGACAATAGTTCTGTGCTGTGTTGTATGAAGTTATGCTGATTAGAGGTTATTTCCCCCTAAATCATTTGTCGCATTGCCTTATATAACTGTAGCACAGATTTCAACCATGAGTGGCCGTAGTGGTATCTTTGGGGAAATGCAGGCAGTAGAGTATGTATTGTCTAAAAGAAAAAGCACAGTGATTTGCGTGCTCAATCACTATTTTTCCGGCTTGTCATAGTCTCTTAATTTTTCTGACTGTTAGAATTTTCTTTTACTATTTTAAGGCAGTTAAAACTCATGTCCTTTACCAATGCAGAATATAAAATTTAATCAAAACCACTTAAAAACAAATGGCTGATACCATCTCTATTTAGCATATTAAAACAATATTACAATTTCAAAGTAGATATGCAAATGGATATGAAATTTTGGATAGATGCAAACGTAGAACAATATATATTAAAAGTGGCAATAATGCTCAAATGCTGGGGTTAGGTTTGTCTTTATCTACAAACTATTGCAACTGAACAAGCAACAGAAACAATCATTTAGGGCTTCTTTTCACAACTGACTTAGAATACTCCTTTACAGCCACACTTAACCACTGTTCAGCAAGGCCTCCCCCCACCCCAGACCAGAAAAAAATAAATCAGCGGAATTTCTGACGCGTGTCCTGGTATGCTACTTTACCCTAAACTCACATTTTAATACCAGATGCCATTGTAAGACAGGAGAGTCAATCAAAAATATTTATTAGGTTATTAAAGTGAAATTCTCTGTCAGTGATGCAGCTAGGCCAAGTTTTACAGAGAACCGCAAAATCCCACAAACCATAAAATAGGAGTTCAATACCATCTGCTGCACCTTTCCCCAATTTTTAAAGGCAGTAGCAAGCATCACAGATATCTGAATAATCAGAAGATTATTTAATAGAATATTCATCTCTGTCTTTTCTTAACTTGCAGGCTTATTCCCATGCAATATTCTTTCAAAGGAACGGAACAATGTGATGCGACAGGTACATGACACACCCATTAGCGGATATTTTCAACACAGGTACCATCAATGAAATGGTTAAAATACTAGCATTAATATTTGAAATTACCACCATATTCAGATTTGTTCTCAGTGATGTTGTTTCTACTCAGAGCAAGGCTTAACCACGGTTTCTGAAATGGTACTGAACAGGTTTCAGTTCTGTCACCAGTTCAGCTGCACCCATAGCAGAGAACCATTGTCAACAACTGGTAAATTTCCTAGTGTGGACAAGGTTGAAAAGACAGGAGAGCATCAGTATATACTCTGAGAACTAGGAAGCTGTTTTTATAACCAGAAGACCTAGACATGTCATTTAAAAAGAAAATGAAAGATTAAAATCTGGAGCAAATAGTATGTTGCACAAAAAATCTGCAGGGAGACCCTAAATCCTCAGCATTTGTCGATTCTCCACATCCACAGATTTCTATTGTCCCTAATAATAATGCTGCACAGCCAGCTGAGTCATTTCCAGCCTGTATGTTTTGGGAAGTGTCATTTGTGTACAATTAATGTGCCTGATGCTGCTCTCATTGAAGTAAATTGCATAATTCCTGTTGACTCAGTCAGGGGAGCACAGCCTGAGAGCAGTATTATTCTGACCCACAGACAGTACATTTATTATCCACACTTCTAAAATATTATGAGGATGATCCTGTAAACCCTTACTTGCATTAATAGGAACTATTTGCGTGAGTAACGGTTTGTAAGATCAAGCCAAATGATACAAAATGACTCATATGTTGTTGAAAAGTCTACGTCCTCTAATTCTGTTCTCACTGAACACACAGTATAAGCAAAATAGTCAGTGCTGAACTTGAGAGTTCATGCACACTTGACTAATATCATATCTACTGTGGGGGGAAAAGTGAACACTTTCCATGTTTCCTGGCACTATTATTCTTAAATCTGCATCATCATCATCCTTATCTGACACAGGTGCAAGGTACTCTGATATAATGAGTAAACTCAGGAGAAGGAGGAAATAAAACTGTTTCTTACACTGTGTTGTCAAAGCAAACTTAACCTGAGCAATGATTCATAGCTATTTCAAACTCCGCAGTATGGTACTGGTAAGTGGGTTTTACCACCAGATACCAGAGCCATATTTTGCCTCTCTTTTTACTACAAATATTTTAAACCCCTTATTTTTTGTGAGTGACAATTTAGATGTCTGATTACATGTCCACAATGTAAAGAACTTGTCTGAAGTCAACAACTGCAATCAGAAATCTTGAAACATTCACTCTGACTTCTGAGCACATTAAGATTGAGGCATAGTTGCACAACTCAATTTGTGGATTATACTTGCCACTAGGTACTGTAGGATTTTTTTAAAACCGGTTAAATGTAACTTTACAAACATATTCAACAAGGGAAACAAGTAATATGTTTTATAATGCAAAGTCCTTTTGAGCAATATATTCCACAACTTATTCCTCAAGGTGAATCTTTACGTTAAATGTTAGTACTTTCAGAATTTTCATTAAAAATTCTGTCTAAAAAAGAAATAGATTTTCTGAAATACCTTGACTGATTAGTTTAGCTTATTCCTTCTGATCATATTTACATTTAATGTTTTGATGATATTAAATTCTACAAATGAGAACAGATTTAAGTGTTCCTTTCAACACTCCCTGCTTTTTCTTTCTGATTTCTCTTGCTGATGGCGTGTTGTCAATGCTGAATGCTGGAATTGTTATTGAGCAAGCACAGCTGGATGAATTAAAGTCTCTCCAGTAACTCAAACCAGAAATGACTTCATCTCTAAACTTTCCATGTCGCACAGGTCAGAGCTCTGAGTATGGACAAAAATAATGGGGTTACCAGAGAAATAAAAACAGTCAAAAGATAGAATACAGTTTACAATGGCTTTGTCCACCTGTAATCACATCCCTATGTACAAGCAATAAACTCGTTAGAGAATGGAGATGTTTGATAAGTAACTGATTATAAGTTCAAGGGGTGTGTGTGTGAGTGTGTGTGTGAGAGAGTGTGAGAGAGATCTAGTTAAAATTATTGGTCTTATACAATTAAATACATAAATACATACAGTAGAGAAGGCCAAATATTTCACAAATTGTGAAAACAATTTTTTTCAAAATTCATCAAATAATTTAAGGCAAAATGTAAAACACAATTTTCTTCATTCACCCAGGTCTGCTCACAAATATTGAGGTAATTCAATGATAGCACCTAAGGTCAATTTTAAGAAAAGATTTAACTAAACAAGAAATCATTTATAAAGTAAACACAGTATCGGAACTGCTGTTTTGTGAGTGACTGACAGGAGGAAGTGTGATGTTGTAGAATTACATGCAGACTGTGTGGGAATTTTAAACTTCCTGCCAAAACTTAACCCTTTACATCACACCTCTCCTTTCAATATTATAATCACATGGCTGAACAAATTCAAATACAATCAGAGACTTTGGTATTTAGCCACCACCCATAGAAAGGCCATTGCAACCCAGGGGAGCACTGGGGACAGTCTGCCTGAGAGAGGCAAACTGTCTCAGAGCAACCCAGTTTTGCTGGGGGTACAAGAGCAAAACATGCACCACCCCTATAAGTAGTATAGTACTCTCTCCCTTCCTTGTAACCAGTCAAGTCTGCTTACTGATGGGGTGGCCAAGTCATGGCTTTACCTATTTCCCATCCTTTCCCAGGTGAGTTATTCTACTAGTGAGAGCATCTCAGTAGCAGACCCTGGTCCCATGACCACAGAGACTCTAATTCCAACTGTCTGTTACAGGAACCACATGGGGAAAAGGAGGAGAGCGGAAGGAGTTTCTCAGTCAGTATTTTTGGATGTTTCATCAGTCTTCTTGATCTACTGTAAAGCAACAAAATGTCTTTAGCATTTCTAAGTCTGTATCACTATTTGATCTACTTCACATTGTGTAAAACAAGATCATTCCACGGATTTTTTTTTTTTTTTGTTCTTTTGGTGCATCTGCTTCTTTCTTCACTCTTCCCATATAGCTGCTCATTTTCTCTCTCAATCACATTCTCAGGTACTGTTGCAGATGTTTATGCTTCCTCTGTAAAATATTTCCACATTTTCTGATCACTGAATATAAATGAGGTGGCATTTCTTATATCACTGTAGTGTGTTATGGCCAGTCACTATCGTGCCAGATTCTTATAGAGTCTTTGCTTTAATGTGTGTTGTACCTCTGTAATAATTTTTGCATCTGCTTTGACTTGTCTAATCTCTTGACCATATCTCCTGAGTATATGTAGAAGTTTGTTCTATACAAGTTCTACTGGCAATTTTCCACATTAGAGCAGTGTTTCTCCATGGATAAGTCATGCCTAATATGGCACTTCCATGACATCAGATTTAAAAAAAACAACAATTTCTCTGAGGTATGGTACCCACTTTCTGATAATCTATTTGCATGTGCATAACTACAGCTAGACGTCTCATGCTGAAATTAAAAAGTTTTAACAAAATCCAGGAAATACTTATTCTTGAATTGTAGTCAATTTTTGTTACTACAGGTCTCGAAATACCTTGTCATGTAAACATGGCCTTAATGTACCTGATCACAGGGTAAGCTGTGATTCCTAATTACAGTTTCTTCTGAAAAGCTGCTAAAATATTTCATTATGATCAGGTAGCCAGCATTCTCTAGGCAAACAAATCAATTCTGAATTGCAGCTTGTTCATCTCTGTTCTTCAGGTAAGTTACTGTATCTTCAATGTACATTTTCACTTCTTTAAACCTTTTATCTGAAACATTGTGAGGTGAAATTAAATGCTTCTGGTGCAGAACATTCCAAAAGACAAACCAAAGAAACAGTGGCTGCCAAACTGTGTATTGGAAGTGCAAATCTTGAAGCTTCCCTATATCCATAGAAATACGCCAAAACCTTGCTGATGTATCTAATATGCTGAAGAATTTGGCTTCTACAGTCTCAGCAAATATTTAAGTACTTGTGAACAAGTGGAATGGCCCCTTTTAATATTTTTGTTCAACTCCCTGAGGTCAATGAGCCTGCCCCCTCAGGCTGTTGCTCATCTGGTCTACAAGCGATGGCCATGTCATGTTTTGCAGAAACGTCTAATCTCTCCCTCCCTTCTCCCCCAAGGTTTGTGGAACATTCCAGGTGCCATGCATAACAGTTTCTGCATTCTCCCAAAATGGTATATTGGAATGTCACGAGGAGACAGGAGCATATCTTCCTATCATGCAGTTAGCTCATTCACATCTGATTCTGGCTGCGGCCAAAGCCATCACTCTGAGTTTCCATGGCCCATACTGATTGGCCTACTGGATCAGCTATGCACAGAGAAAAAGCTTCCTGCAGACTTCCCAACCCCTGTGTGGTGCCTATGTAAGAGCTGATGACAATGATTCTCAAACCTTTTCATTTCTTCTTCAAAGTTCTTTTTCCCTTCCTCCTCCTGATCATCAGTTTGAAATGCATTGCGTACATCCTGCACATCATGCCCCATGAAAAACAGTACATTTTTTTGCTCATCTCCCATTTTACGAGCCCTGTTGTTTTCATATACAGTTCAAGTTCTATTTGAACCTTTTCCAGAACTCCTCAGCATTCCCCAATAATTTTAAGGCTGACTGAGGATTTACATGTTGTAGTCTCATAAGCTCCACATCAGCCATTTCTATTTTACCTTTCTCTTTCCTTTAGTCAATGTCACTTTCATCAAACATTTGTACTCTTCTCTTGGCTTTGTCAGCATTCTGAGCCTTCCACTTGTCATATGATGTAGCATTTTTCAGTGATGACTGAGGCATATTTTAGGATAACAGTTAACTAGCAACAAAGCATTTATAGAGTAACAGAGTAGTTATGCCAACGTAAAGTAGTCTAGTTGTATTCTCTGAAACTGGTGTGTGTAAGTAAAAGACGCATTCTCCAGAAAAACTGATACTGCAGAGTGACTGGAAGGATGTGAGGCAATTTTAAACTTCCTGCTAAAGCTTAACCTTTTCTAGTACAAATATGGTTGAACTGAAATTCATTTATGCAATAACTATAGTATTTGTGAATAATTATGTGCATTATTCACCATGCCCTGGGTAAATGTAAGATATTTGATGGACATACTTTATCTGGCTAATACAGAAAATTTCAGATTACACTGATGATCAATTTAGAGCTGATTGCCCCGCCCCCCAATGTTTTGTTCTTCAGCAGTGTTTTTGTTATGTATAACAAAAAAATATTCTGCTCTGTTACAGGCAAAAGAAATTGGTAAGAGATCCACAGATAAGGAGTTGTCCAGGAGTTGTACAAGTGTTGTAACCTGTCTTGCAGAGCTGAAGCCATTAATTCATTCAAACTGATTGCATGTGTGGTTCAACTGAGGAATGTTCCCAGGGTAGCTGTTTACAAGTCGGAAAACTGAAGGAGGAGACTTATCCTTGTAAAAAGGCAAAAGGTACTTCCCAACTACTTACCTAATATCTTATGTATCAATAAATGTCATGCAATCAAAATCCAAGTTCATGAATAAAATGTCTCTGATCATTCGGAAGCAGTGTTTCATATTGATATTTTAAAAAATGAAATAAAATGTGTTAGACAGGTACATTTTGGAAAGATCTAGTAAATTAAAAGAAACGGTGCTTTCCAAGTTCATTCAAAATTTGCGATTTGGTTTACTTTCAAATTATTATTTCATATCTTCAATTCATTTCAGCTATTAAAAGGCAACACTATACATGTTTCTATTTTACAAATAGCAAGAAATGGAATATAATATATAGCCACTTCCTTAAAGAAGCTTCAAAACCGCAACCTAAGCAAAAATAAAACAAGCACCCTGTCCCCCTGAAACACAACCCAAAATACTCTTTGTAACCCTCCAAATATGTTCATTACTTACATCAATTCTGATCCAAAGTCCTTCCAGTGATTACACTGGGATTTGGATCACGCTTTAAGGAACTGCTTAATTGTATTATTTTCTCTCTAATCCAGCATACAGCCCTTCCTTGCATTCCCCATGTCCTCCATTTGTTCTTGTTTTAACTTGGGACTTGAACTGGCAAACATGTATTACTGACTATGAGGATAACCAGGAGGAGTACTTTCATTCAATTCAGTGAGTCACCCCAAGCTAATAAGCAATGTGCCAGGTAGTAAATATTTGCAAGATTGGACTCCTTAGAGTTTGGGCTCCATCTGTGTTTTGTAAGGAATCATTCATATCTATAGAACAGTATAAGTTAAAAAATAAGATCATATATTGTGGTTGAGAATTTCTGCCTCAGCCCTACAAATGTATATCTTTTAATATGTAGAAACATATCAATTCTTTAATCACAGACACTGTATGACTGATTTGGGTTATTTACAACAGTTTCATACACTGAAAGTTAAAATTAAATTTATTTTTCACGGAGTAATTGCTTTAAAAAAAGTACTCACTACATTAAGGGCCCAATTCTGTATTCCTTGTGCATCCCAAACTCTCAGTTAATGGGAATTTTAGATCTGAAAGGTTTGTGAGATCAGATCCTGTGCAGATGTCTTGGCATTTCCACTTCCAAACTTTATTTTCAAAGGTACTATGATTTAGTTGTAAAGTTTTCTCTGGTCTGAAACTTGGCAAAAAAATCAAAACTTCTGAGCGTGGGAGAAGAGATCAATTTATATACAGATGTAAAGAAAATTTTCAAAAGGAAAGTCATGGAGTATGATACCTTTTGCACTCTATATCTGAAACTGACTTTTTTAAACTAATGTTTTGTGAACTGCAAGTAAAATTCATCCCTCAGATAAACCTAACCAGTTTCAACAGAGTTTACAGTTGCAGGGAGGAATTTGACCCCAACAGTCTATTATTTGATATATTTACATAAATATTATAAATGAGTGAGTTATACCATTTAGAAAGGTATCCACTATACACTTAGAGGTACATCTTTTCTCAAGAGGCATTTCATTTGTATTTCTAGCAAAAAGGCATGCAGCTGTGCAGCAAGCAGAAGCTATGGCCTATATGCAGTGTTGTTGTAGGTGTGTCAGTCCCAGCAATATTTGTACCTCACCCACCTGTCTCTCTCTCTTACTGGATCAACTTACACAGAGCTCTTCTTCAGATCTGGGAAACTTACTCAGGGTGTTATAACTAAATACAAGATGGAACAGATTGTTTAGCATAAGTAGTTAACACATATTTCAAGGGACCATTCAAGCTATGACCTGTCGTTTCAATAAAACATGTATGAAAGCATCCCTAGGCATCTACTGACATGTCACGTATACATGGTGTAAGAGTGTCCTGGTCAGCACTGACAAGCTAAACCTTAATGGCACCAAAATAGTCACTATGGGTTTATTGTATTAGTAATCCATGAAAATTGAGACTGTTCAGCTAAATACAGTGGTTCTGCGAGTTTGTTCTGTCCTTACCTCACCCCAATATGCCTAGGTAAAGAGAGCTCTCCAAACAGTGGGTGATCCTCCCAGAGATATAATATGTGCTGAAATACTTAGGCATGACAGGATAAATTAAGAACAGAGATTTAGTCTAATCCTTGAGTTTCCTTCTGTGGATTTTAAGAGACATCACTATTGATATTTTACTTGTAGTTTTGGGGAGGTTTTAAATTTTATCAAACTGGCACTGTTGTGGATGTACAAAGCAGTGGAGAGGGGGAAGAGAGGTGCTCTAGACCAACTCTAAAAGTGTTCAGTGTTTCATAAAAACAAGATGTGAAGTCTGCTGTCCTGATTTGGGGCCCGATCCCTCATTCCTTATTCAGGCAAAACGTCCAGTGTTTTCAGTGCAGCATGTGACCCTTTGTTTTTAAATGTTAACAGACAACAAGTTATATTAATAATTAATGCTAATTTGCACTGATTTATTCCTACAGTTTGTAGAAACTCAAAGCACACGTCAGTTAAGCAAGCCTCAATACTCCTGTGAGAGCCAAATGATGATACCTATTTTAAGAGTCAGATTCCCAAAAGCTAGAAGAATGTCAGGGGCAGAACGTGGAATAAATCCCTGCCTCACATCTCCCTTTCTAACCAATAGGCCACTTCCCATTCTCCCAGCTTCCCCACAAGGAACCTGCTCCACGTGTAGCTCTGTTGTAGAAAACAGGGGAAATGCTGCACATGGAGTTGCTTTCCAGATTTTGGTGCTCAATCTGTAATTTTCTACATTACTCTAGGCCCAATCCTTCTTCATATTGAAGTCAGTGGCAAAATTCTCATTGACTTAACCTGGAGCGGGACCTTGTGCTATGTGTTAGGCCCCGATTCCGCAAACACTTACGCATATGTGTAATTTTACTTGTGTGAGTAGTCCCAGGAAGCCAGTCGGAATTTGTCACTGACTTCATTTGAACTTAAGCAGTTACAGGCTTGGTCCTTAGATCCTACAGAATATTTGGCAAAATGAAGTTATACAAGGTCCATAGAAAAGTAGCACAAAGTCTCAGTAAAGTTGTTTTCCTACACTTCATGAACTATGTGTAATGAGGAATAACCATAGAAGCTCACCATCACAATGCACACAGCCTGCTGCAGAGGGACAAAACAGAATCAAGTGACATGTCATGTCATGATTTGGAAGATTTCCTCCCATACACGCTTAAAAAAAATCAAATCCATATTTTAAATCTATATTTATTCCCCATTTTAAACACTTATTTTTTTAAAATAAATTCCTGGGTTGGTTAGCATATCTGGGCAGATCTGGAGATGGAGGAAGACAATGTCATCAGTCCTCATTTATCCTGCAAAGAGAGCCAGAACCCCCTGTAAGTACATTCTCATTCCTTTCCCCCCTTCTCCCTCCCCCCACAGGCAGTGACATTCTATCACACACATGAGAATACATAGCCATTCAATTGCTCTCTATCCACACCATCTCTTTTCAAGCCCTACTTCACTTTCTTGTCTTTCATGCATACTCCACAGATTTCCTTGCTGAAGAACCCAACTATGTTAACTGCCTCAGTAGGAAACACACATCTCATCCACACAACATAGGCCATATAACTAAGTAGAAGTCAAAGGACACCTGAGATCACTCACATTTCCTGCAGGCCATTTATTTTTCTCCCCAGAAGAAAGAATAACTGACTATCTTGTGTATGCAGAGGCATTATAGGTGGTCCCAAGTGAGGACTGTATCAATTGGCCAACTTACTCAATACAACCCCTTCTGTAGGGTTTGCCAGACGCCAGGAGCAGTGCACAGCTGCCAGAGGGCTAAGCACAAGGATAGCAGAGTGGGTGGGATAGGAAGTGGTTCTCAGGGGAAAAAGAGAGGGAAGGAACTAGAAACAACCACTTAACATCTATTTAGAGCCTGGGAGAATTTGTGAAAGCCATCCCCATTACTGTTGAAAAGATGCAAATTTGGTGAAATAATCAGCTGTATGGCTTCAGGCTGTTTCTCAAGTACCCTGATTCTTTACAGTAGTGAAGGTATTAGTGTAAGACACACAGCATGGCCAAGTTCATGTTGCTTAGAGGTAGCCCCTAACCAAACTCCACCAAGTGCTATAAAATAAGATTTGTTATCCCGGAAAGCATTGACAGTTCATCTAATAAAGCCCAAAAAAACAGAATCCTCAAGGCTTGTTACAAGGGTGCAAAAAAGCACAGCTCACAGACATCTATGCAGAAAACATTAGTTGTTTGTGAATGTTCAGTGCCCCTTTTTGTCACCAAGTTTGTCAATTCACTGCTGAATATAAGTCAATTAAGGCAATAGCATTGCTTCAAGTTTTACATCAAATATCCCTTCATATGTTCAGGGACCCACTTATCTACAAATGAAGTATATAAGCTAAACTGAATCATGCACAGTGTTTGCTTTGTATTTAGAGCACTTGAACAATGAAGGAGTAGCACTATTCTAAAATCATGCCTTGCTTTAGAAAAAAAGATGAATGTGTGACTTAAAGCAAGGTGATAATCCAGTTCACGTTCCTAGCTCCCACCCCACCCCTCCCACTCTTTGTTCCAAAAGTTTATCCAAATACTATTCACAATACAGTTAAACACAGCTATAGATTTAACAGAGAAACATCCTGCTTTTAAACTACACTATAACTAGTAGTTTTTAACTATTCAGCTTAAAATGCTATAACACAAACTAAATTTGATCAATTAGTGATTATAAATTACACTTTTAGAATATGAATCTCCAGATTCAAATAGAGCTTAGTTTAATTCTAACCATCCATAAAGTCTTTCACAAAAAATTATTTAAAATAAGTGTCATGGAAAACAAAAATGGATACTATATCCATGCAGCTACTCAATTTTTCTATTATGAGTGTAGTATTGTGGAAAACAAAGGAAGTTATTATCTTGGATTTTAAAATATTAATTGTTTTCATGTACATCATGAGAACACAGTTAAAGTTGGTTCATAACACAGTAGGGAAATAAACTTAAGACACTAGAGAGAACGTGTGTCCACGTGTGCAACAGAGTCTATACTATGATATGCATATCTATGCATGTATTCAGTTTTCTTGCATTTTTCTCAGTGGTCAGATGTGCTGTAGTTTTCAGAATACTTTAGAAAAACACTTCAAATTGTATCACTTGTCTATACAGATACCATAAGCTGCATAAAATTAGCAAGGAGAGCTTTCATCACATAATAGCTTTTTGATTCTTCCCCCCACTCCCCCCTCATATTTTCTGTAACATAAGAGATGCTGTTATGACAAGTATTCTGGTAGTTCAGTCTTTCATTTATAATTTAACCACAACCTATATAACCTAATTAGAAAAATGTGAAGCATGATTAGTACAACAATCCAATACAGTGGAGCTTCTTGATCAACTCAAAGAACAATACAAAAGAAAGGGAAAAGAAAGGGGGGTAAAAACCGTTGCAGGCATATCTGAAAATATGTGGTATTTCTTTAATACTTCATTTTAAACTACCTAATTGTGTTTTTAAGCTTCGGTTCCTGTAATTTTGCAAGACGAGGCATTCCAGTGAGAAAACATATGGTAAGGGATTTTTAAACCACATAGCTAGAGTGCATCATAGACTTATCTGCTGCTTTAGTGTCACAAAAATCCACCACTGAATTTATCCACTCACCCATTAAAGAAAGAAAAGAATTAAAGAAAAAGGAGTTTTAAAATCCCCTAATGCAAAAAAAAAAAAAAAACCCTATTGAAAAGTGACATCAGGTTAAACCACAGTCTAGGTAGATCCTCAAGACTTCTCATAGAAAGAACAAGTAGCAATTAGCTATCTCAAGTCCACTAATTATTTTAGAATATTGGATACTAAATATTGTATTCAGCGGTCCAGAAACCATTAATAGAAACAACTTGTGCTGCAGACTTGGCTAAAATGAGTTTTAATGACTCTCCTAACTCATACTCAAGCAAACTTAAATTATGACCCCTTTTACAGCTATTTTAAGCATGTACATTCACTGCATGGTCTTTATTTGTTAAGAGGCAATATGAAGTGTATTTCAGTTTGGCACATATTAAAAGACAATTGGCTTGCAAGGATATATTTTGCAGGAGGGAAACTGAATCAGCACTTTGTACAGTACTTTCAGTGGGGATATAAAGTTATAATAGTGACAAACTGACATTTACATGTCAAATGTAGAAAGGCATGCCAAGTATTTTGAACTAATGTACAGATTCCAAAATGACAATATTTCATCCTATGTAACCCTATGTGCACTTGCTGTGAAAATAAGGCATTTAAAGTTGAGATACAGAGCAGTGCAGGATATTTTTCCCATTAGAGTCAGACTCTAATTGTTACCACTTATCAGAAAGTGTTTCCTGTACCATACCACTATGTAACAGGTAGACATACACTAATACTAAATTGCTATAGAAATGCAGATTACATCCACATGAAGAAAGACAACCTCATGAATAATGTAACTGCAATAAATAGCAAAAGAAACTCACAGCGATTTGGCACTAATACAAAGTATTACTAATTCTATGGGACACAGAGTTAACAGAAACTTTTAAGTATTAGAGGCTAAATCTTGAATCCCTCAGCAAATGCTGCAGTAAGTAGTACATCAAATTAAATAAATCATATAGCTGTAGAAGCACATGGAATTTTAGAATATGTATAATAAACAGTGGTCCCTGCCTCAAAGAGCTTGTAGTCATTTGTTTATATGTATTATATACATGCTATGTCCTCTGGAGAAGTGCTCATTCACATATATTGCAAAAATGGTCAGTGTCACTACTTAGAAAAGTTGCACAGATTTAGATCTCCTCCTCATTATGCTACATTTGTGTCTGCATTAACCTGGAATTGTTCTTTTTTGGTAATAATCTCCCTTGTAAAAGGCAAACCCTTAACCCTTTATCCTTAAAGGGTTCCCACAAGGTTGTGTGCTTTTTTCCCAGTTGGAATTTCTAAGTGTAAGGAGTGAGAAAAGTGTAAGGTGTTAATCTTGATAATTAGTGCACAAAACCAATTAGAGGTCTAAAAACCTTAAGGCACAGAAAGTGATTTTTTGTTTATTTGCTTACCTTATTAAGTTAAATATCTGTCCGAATTAATCACTAATGAATGTGAAGAAGGCTCAATAGCACTAGCTTAATGAACAGCAGTGTCAAATGCATTTTACAGGGCACCAAATCACTGGGTATAGTACGCCAAGTTGCTATTCAAAATTACTTTTCTGCCCAATTTTCTGTTTGTAAAGCAGTAAATTATTTACATTTATTGTGCTTATTTAAGTACTTAAATGACTGTGAATGGAGTGCAGGCACATTTTAAAAATACAGAATCATTAAACAACTGTACTGCTGGAAATTCATGTTATTTTCCCCTAAAGGCTGTTTTCCCCCTTTTTCTAATCTCTTTTACAACAATTCTTGAAACAACCCATTATTACATTGAACATGTTTTAATAAGTTATTTATTATTTTGCATACTTTAAGAAGTGTCATA
>NC_136386.1:100977122-100982122 GCF_965140285.1 Lepidochelys kempii | reverse complement strand
AAGCTTATACAACTGTACAATATTTATTTATTTTACATTTTTGTACAGGAAATACCCACTGAGACTAAGATTCTAATTTACAGGGAGTCCCATTGGCAGAAGAATCATACAATCAGCTTCTCACATAGACTTATTAAAAACATAACTTATAAAGGTGCAGCATGAGATACAATCAGTAAAACATTAGTGATGTATTCCACTCCAAAACGGAGGAGGCATTCTAACTGAACTGGTGAGTCTGATTGGGATTAAAACAGTCCAGGCATTCATGAACCCACTATGATTGACAAAACCCTTTTTGAACTCCCCCTGATAACTTTGCAGTATCTCTAAGTTCTGCCAGTACTGAACTCAGTGTTGTGTTTGTTATCCTAATAAACGTTTCTCAGTTCTGCCATAAAGTTGTCACTTTAAAGGCATAAGATCAAAAACAACTGTTGGTGTGGCAGCATGTTGGGTGAACATATATAAAAAGGGAGTTAATAAAACATATTCTGGAATTAAACCACACAAAGGAAATCTTCAGCATTCAAGTGCTTCTTTGGGCTGAGACAAAAATATTAAAATCTTCTCAACAGCTTCACTTGTGTAGACCCCAGTGTCTCCACTGAATCAATGGGAATGCACATAGGTTCAGGGGTCTGCTTGTGTGGAGCTGATTGCAGGATCAGTGCCTTAGTTATACAAAGGTACACTGAATTTGGTGGTCTATTCCACTTTTCTAGTGAACGTTTTTGTGCCTCTGTCACAATACACCACACACTTGACTTCAGCTGCCAATTTCCTCTCAAAAGAAGCTGAAGACTTTGTAAGCAGGGATGGTGAAGATCAGGATTAAGGTGCACTAGCAAAGCTATATGATGAAGTGTCTGCCTGCACTATGCTTGGCTCTAACTACTGCTCAGAGTCCTTCATCTTTATGAGCGCTAGATTCACATGAAATACAGAAAAATAATTTTGTTTTATATTTTTCTAGTTCAAAAAGCCTTTGAGCCAGAAGTATTTTATTAAATTCAGTAGATTTTTCTAATTAAGTAAGGTAACAGGAGTCAATGTCAAACTAGAGTGTGCATATGCATGTGTATATTTAACAGACTTCATCTTGTATTATTTTCAAAAGCTTTTTAAAAATTGCTCACAGGTTTGCAAACTCAAAAAACATTATTAGATTTGGAATGAACCTTGTTATACTATATGAAGCAACATAATAAAACCTACAAGTCTTACAAAAAGTCAGAAAAGTTCAGACATTAACCAAGTTAACATTAAAATTGTTAGAAAACACAGGAATAGTAATTTGGGGGATAAAAGGAGGTAGAATTCATGTTATAAGTGCAAGTGATCTGGAAATAGATGTTTGTCTTGGACATTTTCAGGGAAGTGACATCATATAGTATGTCTATTGGGATATTAGCTCTACATTTTTCAGTCCAGATTCTGGCATTCAAGTTGGCAAAATTAGACTATTTTGTTAAACTGATCTTCAAGCCGCCCACCTCCACAATGCATTACAACACACCTATGACACGACCCAAGAACAATGGGTGAAAAATGGGCTATAAAAACATGAATGGCCTGCTTCATATAAAGTGGATTTTATAGTGCAGGTGTGCCTTCATTTATCGATACTGTAAAGCAGTGAGATCATGCCAGCAATAAAACACTACATTTGTAAAACAACAACAACAACAAAAATCTATTAATTAAAAATGTAATAGCAAGATAAAAAACTCAACAGGGTGTTTTATAAATATATTTGCTATTTTGTAATCAGATGCTTTACATCATCTCACACGGAATTCAACCAATTTTATAAAGGACATTTGGAAAAATAAAAAGACTTAATTGAGCAGTAAAAGTATATACCACATTTAGGGAAAACCAGGCATGTAAAAATATCAATTTAATAAGCACTGTTTAAGTTGCTAAAGCTGGGGGGTTTTCCTTCCCCCTTAGGATATGAATGGGAAAAATTATTAATAGGAAATCCTGCTGGAGGTTTTATTGCCTATTTCCTTTCGGGAAGATGGCATTGTTCCTCTTTTTAAAAAGGGAAGGGGCGTAAAATAAGACTAGGCATATGACAGACATCCTTCAAAAGCTCAAATTGCAGGAGTATGCTGTTATGTATTTTTGTTACTTACACGGCAGGTCTGTTCTATTTTTAAGTAGGGCTGTGCTGCTGTGTAAATATCACTTCCCTAGAAAGGGTTCTTGGCAAAATGTTGTTTTGATTAAGGGAGATTTCTATTCTATTCTGTTCAGGTTCTTACAGTTCCTCAACCCAAAGCAGGGTTTTTTTCCCCCCTGCAGAGCTCCAGGACAGAGTAAAGTTTTATTCCCCACATCAACATTTCCAGAAATTCTTACACGAGCTGTTAGGACTTGGGGAAAACCCACCCATTAATCCATACTTCAAAGACATGTTGTGGGAGTTCATTTGTTAAATGAAAAAACACACAAACCTCTTCCATGTTTGCTAGATAAAGGTCTCATTCAAAGGCCTAAGCCTACAGACTCTTACTTCCCTGAGTAGTCCTTACTCAAGTGACTAAGAGTTGCAGAACTGGGTTAATAGGATTAGCCTCATTCAAGCCTTTGGGAATTTTGCCTGTGCAGAGACTGCAGGCTAAGGCTATATGGGCAGAAAAGCGGACTAAAACATGTTGTGCCAGTTCTCCCCATGAGCACATGGAGGCGCAAAATACAACTTCTTTGCACTCACAGGGCTCCAGGAGGACAATAGTGGTAATATTACCCTCAAGAATTCTGTTTTCAAAGGGCAGCTTTATGATCCTGTAGGGCCTCTGTAGGAGCCCTACCAATGTTGGGTAGCTGGGAGAGGCCATGGTAGTCTGACCTTGGCAATTTTTAAATCAAGATTAGATGTTTTTTTCTAAAAGAGATGCTCTAGTTCAATCAGGAATTATTTCAGGAAAGTTCTATGGCCAGTGTTATCCAGGTCACTACATGATCACAGAGGTCCCTTCTGGCCTTAGAATTTATGACTCTACACTGGCCCCACCAACTTTAAGGTTGTACCAGCTGACTCCAAGAACCTCAGTAGAGCTGATATTGAAGTCAGGCTGTGCAACTGTGCCTTAAACTCCAGAACACTTTAGCACTGTTGGGGACACACACAGTCCAAGGAGTCCATTTAGCCTATTCTTTCATCTCTCTTTATTGTATCCCCTCCCCAACTGCCATGATTACAGCTTGCGTCATCATGTTCAGCACAGATGTTTCAGCAGCTGTACACAGTGAGCACATTTTAAAATATTTTCTTCATTTCTGACAGATTCTAGTGGTCTGGGAGCAATTCCCTATTCCTCTAATGAGGAATAGCACTGGAAGTGGCAGAAACTATCACAATGCACAAAACTTTCTCAGTTCACCATGGTATCTGATGTCTGCTATTCTATCAGAGAGGCAGCCAGGTTTGATTTTGTGATGAAATGGGTTCCCTTCTTTTAGAGCAGAATGACAGACACAGTAACTCACCGGAATATTATTATTTGTATTTTTGGGACTCAAAGCCCAGCTCAGAGATCAGGGCCCAAATGTTCTAGACAGCATACAATCACAGAAGTAAAAGACCTTATAATGCTAGTAATTATTCCCCAGAGCAATCTAAATATTAGAGACCATCAGCCCAGGGAAGCCAGTTTTCCAACTTTGGTACCTAAATTTGGATGCTTATCGCACATTTATGAACTCAAACTAGAATTTAGGTACTTAAAAATGAGTATTTGGGCATAATATTAAGGGCCCTTTTAAATGTCTAAGTGCTAAATTAAGACATGGATATTTGGAAATGAAACCCTGAAATCACTGTTTCTTTACCTCTTTCGGAACTAAGGATTAGGGAGTAGAAATTTAGGGTATGTTGACGCTGCAATTAAAAACCCCTAGCTGGCCTGTGCCATCTGACTCAGTCCCGCAGGACTTGGGCTAAGGGGATGTTTAATTGCACTGTCAATGTTCAGGCTCGGGCTGGCACCCAGGCTTTAGGACCCTGAAAGGTGGGAGGGTCCCAGAGCTCAGGCTGCAACCTAAGCTTAAATGTCTAGACCACAATTAAACAGCCCCACAGCCTGAGTCCCGCAAGCCCAAGTCAGCTGGCACAGGCCAGCCATGATGTGTAATTGCAGTGTACACATACACTTAGTGGCTCATCTAAGTTTGAAGATAAGCAAACAATAGGTTTTACTTCCTACTCCAACAAGTTCTTCAGCACTACGTGTTCAGCTATCACATCATTTAGCGGTAGAAGGTTCAAAGCACCATGTCATGTTCAATAGTATCATTGCTGGTTTTATTAGGTTGGCAATCAATTGCACTTTGTAGCGGATGTATTAGTTCTATGGTGCCTGAATTTAGATATGCCAGTTTGCGTTTTCGGCTTGTCACAGCTCACTGTTATTATGATCATAGCTAACAGCCTTACACATATCTAATATCGAAGCTTACTAAGTTCCCTTCAGCAGACAAAGATTTTGGCAGAGGGTAGGGGTCAAAGGAGTGCCATCAGCTATAAGTGTTCTTTCAGACATACCACCAGCATCGTTATTTTGCTCTAATTTTTTTTTAAAAGTTATCTTCTCTAGACAGCAAAGCATAATGTTTCTTTGCCTCTTCCAGAATCTCTTCTTCTAATTCCTCTCTCTCTCATTCAGTATCAGGAGTTTATCCTGGAGATTCAGGGTCTGAACTGTGTCCAGGACTGTTTCAGTAGCTAATACCGTCACTTCTAACATCTGCTATCAGTTCTTCAGCATTTCTAAGAATCATCAGATGGCTCTTATTGTTGTTGGGTTGTTTTTTTAAAAATAATTAAGCAAGTAGAGAAGGAAAGTTCAGTGGGCTCTTGAAGTTGAATGACCATATCATTGTTTTTCAGAAATTGGTAACAAGGAACATATTAGCCTAGCTGAGTGGCTTGTAGACGGCAACTGGACAAAAATATGCAAAAATGGATTTCAGAACTAGCTCACTTGTTG